>NW_006159813.1:4035644-4068629 GCF_000334495.1 Tupaia belangeri chinensis | reverse complement strand
TCCCTACTAAGCACACGGAGTCTCTGGCAATTGGGGGAAAAAAAGAAAGAAAGAAAGAAAGAAAGAACTAAAACACACTTTATGTTTGTTGTAGTGGGAGTTCATGGAAAAGAGAAAAGCAGATATGTGTATTTAGTCCACATACTTTGCCTCGACCCTCAATGCCTTGTCTGCCCCCACCTCTCTGAAACCTTCTGTGACTCATGCTGCCCCTTGCTTGTCAGGACAATAAAGAGGACATTGGCTATCTCACATTCACTGTGGTTCTGAGGTCACGGTCTATGAATAATTGCAGTGGGGACTTTAGTAGGTCATTTCCAAATAATCAGAACATCCTTACTTATTGCAAAGCTGCTGATTTGTGCCTAAAGTCATGTCAATGGCCTTTCGCTGCAGACTTTAACTTCAGAGCTGAGTGTCAAGATTTAAGAGAGGGAATTTACATACTCACACCTTGAAGGTCCAAACGTGTGTATATAACACAATGCCTGTGGGTTTATATGCATATATGTACAATGCATGCGTCTGAAAATGAACCTCTTACCAAACAAAACCCACCTTTGGACTGTGGATAAATCGAGAAGCATGAAAAATGTTCAGCCTAAAGTATATTTAAATATTCATGATATCTTCAAAGCCAAGCTGCTGGGAAGGCTATGCCACCTGGAACACAGCTGTGATAGTACAATAAGGCATCCTGAAAAATCACAGAGCCTCATGCAGAGCTGGGGAGACTATTCAGAGGTGACCTAGTCCAGCCCTCTGCTTGCCACCGTGATAAAACTATTTTGAATTTGTCATGTCTTTTATTGGTAAGATTAGATCAAGAGTTAGAGAATATAGTATCTTGCTAGTTTGAAGCTAACTGAGTTTTGTGTTATGTAACCTATATGGGGGTACCAGATTCTTATTTGTTTACCTATTTTTCCTCACAAGATATGATTTTAGGGATGGCAATTATGCAATACTCTTGTCACTACTGTCCCCTGTCCCCACTTGTGCCTATGACACTTTTTATTTATTTATTTATTTTTATTTTTGCTATAAGTCACATACACTCACTGGAGAGAGAGACAGAAAGCAAGAAATAACCCCCCAGGGGGGATGGCCATGCCTTCTCTATTCTCCTCTTGGGATTTTGGCACACATGCACACACATCTGACATGCTTCAAGTATCTGGGTCTGGGACTTGAACTGTAGTTGGCCATGGGGGAGGGAGTCCAGCAACATAACCATCATGCCATCTGTTGGCCTCAGGCACACATTATAATCAAACTCTAGGCTCAGATGTGAGATATTAGAGTCCTTTTCCATACATCGTTCCTAGAAGCCACTAGTAATTGATTGGAGACTGGGGGGCACACCAGATGAATCATCACAAACTCTAGTTGAACATTCTCTAGTTCACATTGCTGTACCCAGAACTGATCTAGGCATGGTCCTTTCAGAGCATAGTAGACTAGGTTTTGTGCCTGAAATCACCTTAGTGATTTTGTTTGTGTTTTGGTAACCCATGATTGCATGGGTATTCCAAGTTTTGATTTAAATTCTAAGAGTTTGGGCCAGCTTGATGGTCTAGTGGTTAAGGGAACCAGATTCCACATGGCCAACCAAGTGGTTTGAGTTCAGATCCTGGTGGTTTGGAAGAACATACTGGGTGCATGTGTGTGCATGCCCCAAATCCCAAAGGATGAAAAAAAAAGAGAAAGGATTGTGGCATGACCCAACCAATTGGGGGGATGTGTCCTCTCCCTCTCCCCCCCCCCCCCCCCTTCTCTGGGGTTTTTTTTTCCCCTGTAAAAATAAAAAAAAAAAAAAAAAAAAAAAAGAAAGAGCTTAAGTACTTGTGCAATTTATTTCTTAAACTGAATGACACACTTTACACTTATCTTGTCGTATGTCATTATCATTCTAAACCAGGTGTTAGCAAATCATGGTCCAAAGGCTAAATCCAGTCTGCCACTTGTTTTTATAAAGTTTTATTGACTCATAGCAGCCACACTCATGACTTTATGCATTGTCTATGATAATTTTTGCACTACAAAGGCAGAAATGAGTAGTTACAACAGAGACTGTCTGGCCTATAGAGCTGGAAATATAATCATGTACTGCATAACAAGGTTTGGTCACAAAAACAGGCATAAGGAATGGTGGGGCAACAAACTAGGCCACTAGCCTAGCTGTGTAGTAGGTGCTGCACCAAGGTTTGGAGGGTACACTTTGTGATGTCTGCACAACAGAAAAATCACCTAACATCTTCTTAGAACATGTCCCCATCATTAAGTGATACATGCCTATATTTACTATCTGGGTTTTTACAATAAAAGTTTTCTGACCCAGTCATAAATTATCATTCAAGCCTCGGGGCCAGTAGGTGGCATGGTGGTTGGGGTGCTGGACTCCCACATGGCCTACCACGGTTCGAGTGCATGTCCTGGCAGATTGCTTTCTTACTCTCTTTCTCTGAGTATGCATGCCCTATAGCAGATTTTAAAACAATAATAATAAATAAAATTAAATACTTCTTTTAAAAATTATCATTCAAGCCTCTTTCAGCTGTCTGCTTTGATCCAATCTTTTCTCTAAGTACATTAAACTCTTTTACTAACTCAATTACACTTGTATCCAGCCTACTTCTCTCCATTATAAGCACAAGGCCCTCCTGGGCAATGTTAAGTGCCCTGTTGTGATTCAGATAGATTAGTAACAACATTCTCCACTATTTATTGAGCATTTACTATGTAGTCCAAACAAAGCTGAGTACTCTAAAGAAAGTGAACAAGAGTGAATTGCCTTGCGTAGTGCCTGGCAAGTGCGCAAGTATTATTTTTAATTTTCACAGTAGCCCGAGGAAGGGGTAGTAGGTATTATTAAACAGAGAGGTTAAGTAACTTACCCATGGTTGCTGAGCTGTAAGTGGCAGAACTACATTCCAATTTCAGTCCTTACCCTTTGGTCTTTGTAGACACTTGACTTTGAACTTCCATATTCAAGCAGAAGAGCTGTCAGCTGGGCATAAGAACATCACCAAGGAGATGAGATGTGCCTTACAACATCTGAACAGAATTGATGGAAAACTTTAACTCTCTGGTTCTATTTTTTTTAAGAGATATTTTTGCTAGAGGGAGTATATGCTTGCCAGAGAGACAGCGAGATATAGAGAGACAGAAAACAAGAAATCACCCCCAAGGGGTATGACCATGCTGCAACCCCTTCTCCTCTAGTCTTCTTCTGGGATTTTGGGCACGTATGCACATGTGCCCAGCATGAATTTTAAGTTGCCAGGTCTGGGATTTGAACCACGGTCAGTCGACTACATGGGAGTCCAGCGATATAACCGTTATACCTTCTGCTGGTCCTCCTCTATGTGTCTTAAAGGAACCTATCTTTAAACCAGAACAGGACATTTTAAACAAGGAAAAGTGAAAGAAAACCCATGTTTAACATACACATGCATTAGTATGGCCTGGTATGCCCACCTACTTACTGAGGGAAACATGTTACCTGTATATGGTTCTGGAGGAGTTAGGTACACGCTGCAGCTGGGCACCCCGAATCATCCATCGGTACCAGGGACAGCCAGTCCCAACCCCCTCAGTTTCTTCCTGTGAGTTTGGTCTTCTGCTGGGGGAATACTTTATTTGGCATACTCTTATAGCCTCTGGACTCTTTATTTTTTAAAACAATCGTTATTCCTATAAAGGGGACCTGGAAATTAAAAGAATGAGTAATTCTGTCAAAATGTCAGTTCTTCAGGACATTTTAATGATCTCCTTTATGTCCTTACTGCCTCTTTTCAGGGACTGAATGGTAGCAGGGTTTATTTCTTCTTCCCGAGAGCATCAAAGCATTTGCTGTTTGCTTCCTGCTCTGCTGTATTAACAAGGCCTGGGACATAGTGAGTGGCCAGTCATGCTCATAGAGCATGTGCTTGTCCTCCTAGAGTGACATTTGGAATTGCTCATCTCAGTCACAAAAGGCTCAGTGCCAGAGAGAAAGGGGTAGAGCAGTTCGTGCCTTTCTGGAAAGGGTGTTTTGTTTGGATTCTCTCGTTTAGGCTCCATCTGCTTTCCTGTCCCCTTTGTTCCCAAGGGGGTAGAATGAGTGAAACGAGAGAATCGGGTCTAGTGACCTCCTCCATGCTCAACACGCACACACAGTGCCATTCAGTGTATTCCTTACAAAATACACAGCTCATCTTATCAACACCGACATTATTCCTGGAGTCTAAGACTTCGTTCAGGCTCCACGTTTTGCAAACATTCTTTGCCAGCAAACTGAACCTCCTTTAGATCTTGTGGTGTTTGTGCAGAAATCTCCTTCCCCCACCATACCGCCCCATATTCATATCGTTTCTCCTTTGAGCTCCGAGCACTTACTTCTGTACTATTCACTTGGCAGGAAATCATGCACATCTCTTGCTCTGTTATTGAAATCTGGTATTTAACCTTTCCCGTGTTGGTGTCTTTCTCTCTCTCCTGGATCATATGCAAATCGAATAGAAGAAAAGGTAGTTATTAACTACATGGTGTCCTGTACATACAAGAGTAAGTCTGTTTTTTAGTTTGGGTTGCCCCAAAGCATGCCTTGAGACAAGGTTTACATCTGATTAATTTATTTGGGAGGCAAACCTGTGTAACTCAGTGAGAGGTAGGAAAATGAGACAGGTACTGGAAGGAGGAGAAATAAGTGAAATTAACTTTAGTAATATATTTCATTTAGTCCAATGTATCCAAAATATAATCACTTAAAGTGTACAATCAATATAAAAATTATAAATGGATATATATTTTTTCATGCTAAGTCTCTGAGGTCTGGTGTGTTATTTTACCTTTGTCAATTCGGACTAGCTACATTTCAATTGCTTAATAGCCCCCTGTGACTAGTGGCAGCCATATAAGATACTGCTCTAAGAGACATAGAGGAAACAGCCCAACCCTGTCCCAGAGTCAGGGTGTAGTTGTTGAACAATTTCTATTCAGGATGGGTTGAGTGTGACTCTTGGAAACATTATCTCCTGGGTACTTCTGGTCTGTCCCATGGCCAGAGACTGTCTATTGATAAACAGAGGAAGCCACACCAGCTACAGGAAATGTCTACAGCTGACCCTCTGGGATATGGGTAGGGTGCCTGCAGTTTGTTATAACCCTAAATAGAAGAAATGATGTGTTAGTTGATTGAAAATCTCTGGATTCCTGCCACGGCAGCCTTCTCACCTTAGTTTTGGTTTTAGCATTGAGGATTGCCACACACGGTTATACAGGTTGAGCACTGCAGGACTCTAGGGGGCACCACTCACCTAGGTTCCAAGGCTGCACTATGCATCAAAAGTTACGCAGTGTCCAACCTGCCCGATGCCTCGGAGAGCTGTCAGCCTCTTACCTATTGACTGGGACTGTGCTGATCACTTTGAGGAAAGGGTCAAAGACCGTTACAGCAGACGTACTCATTGGGGCTTAGCAACTGTAGTCTGTCTTTTAAGGGTCACTAAACATTTTTGAGCACCTGACACCATTTCCTGGTGAGCCAGCATCATGAGTAATCAGCACAAGCCAGCACCTCCAGGGCCCTGCAATCACTCTGAAGGCATCAGCTTCACACCTGCTGCTAATTTTAGCTTGCAATCTGCAAAGAGTACCAATGAGTCTTTTTTGCCAAGCACCCTTACAGACATAACTTGGAAGTGGCTCCCCCAGGCTGGGAGCATAAAAGCAATGTTTATGACCCAGAGTTTCTTTCCTTCCTAATGGTAGCCTTTCTCACTACCTTCTGCCCTAAACACCCCCACCCCCCTGTTTTTCCACTGGGCTTCCTCACCAGGTCACCCACAAGGTGTCTGAGCTGTGAAAGTCAGTGACCTCTGGATGCTTCGGCTCAGCTGTGCAGTCACAGAGGGGGTCGGAGTTGACTTCACTCCTGTTCTGTTTGTTCCTCTGTGGTGGGTGACAAGCCATGCAAATAGAACCAAATTTCTACGATTGGTAGCATCCAGGAAACATATTCAAAGCAGTTTGCAGGAAGGAAGGCATAGAATTAATTGAATGTGGAATTGGAAAACATCTGAGACATCAAGCATTCCAGCCCTTTTCCATTACAGACAATGAGTTGGGGAAGTTGAGAGGTCAAGGAGCTGGTTCAGGGTCATGTAGGAGGGTAGTGCTAGAGGATCAGCAGCCTCTCTAGGAGAGTGTGTATTATCTTCCTCCTTGGTACATTGTGTCTGGCACAAGGTTAGCATTCAGCAAATGTTTGTGGAATGAATCGATGCCTTTTTATAATATTCAGGTTACCTAAAGGCCAAAAGTCTGTAAGTTTTTTCATGTATCTATGTGGTATGCATTTGTTATTTTTGCAGATCCAATGTCCATTACCCTTCCTGCTCACAGTCACATCCCTCTCCCTCGTGAGAAGCATGTGACTCAGTTGTAGCCAATAAGAACATTCCATTCCACTAATCATAGTGTTTTGTTCCATGATTGACATGTGATTCAGATCAGCCCAGTCAAAGCCAATGTGACCTAGTTCTGGGACTGTAAGTCAGGTTGTTACCAACAACAAGAGCTAGTCTAAGATGAACCCAGAACAGAGGAAAGCGAAACGTAGGGCTAGAGAGAACTGAAACACCAAGTTTTAGTGATGCCTTGACCACCAATATCTAGATATATCTGAAGACAGTGTCTATCCCTGGACTTTTCCATTATGTGGACTGGTAATCCCCTCTCTTAAAAAACCAGTTAGTTTTTTTTTTAATCATTTGCACCTGAATACAAAGAATTTATAAAGTATTGAAGCACGAACAACAACCTACAGATTCCCTTAGTCCTTTAACATCTCCTATCATTTGGATGAGCTCAGAGAAAGTGGTCCCTCTTTAGCCTGGGGAGATAAGATTTGATTTACCTGGTCCTAACAGTGATTTTTATTCTTTTCACCTATGATTGCTTTAGGCATGAGCATATGGTGCAGCCCTGGTGAATGAGGCTTAGAAGGAAGATGATCCATGGATTCTGGGAAAGATTTTCTTCTCAGGTACAAAGAGCAAACCTAACCCTTCTTATCTCTGTAGATGGTGGACAGACGATGTGATGCCTGGATCTGCAGCGATCAGATTAAGACCACGAGGAAACAAGTTGGAGGCTAAGAGCCAGCATGCCAGGGAGGGAAAGCAGAGAGATGAAAAAGTCTGTGTGCTTGGTGGAATCATTAAACTGCTGAACTTCATTATTTCCAGACTCTTAAGAATGTGAGATGCCTGAGACCAGCAGATGGCATAATGGTTATGTTGCTGGACTCCCACATAGTGGACCATGGTCCAAGGCCTGGACCTGGTGGTGTGTGTGTGCATGTGCGTGTGCATGTGTGTGTGTCCAGATCCTGGGAGGAGAAAGAGAAGGTGTTGCAGCATAGCCATCTCCCCTGGGGTGTGATTTCTCACTTTCTGTCTCTGTCTTTAGGTGACCACATGTGCCCTATAGCAAAAATCTCTCTTAAAAAAAAAAAAAAGAATGTGAAATGCCATCAAAGATACTCCTCAATTTACAATGGTGTCATGTCCCAGTAAACCCATTGTAGGTTGTAAAAGACTGTAATTTGAATTTCCTTGTGGGATTGCCCAATAGAGCATTGTGTTTTATACACTGCAGCAGTCTGACCCCAGGGTCGCCCCCTCCCCCATGCTTTTAACCTTTGGACTGTTTTCTGCTGAGATTTGGAGTCAAATGCTTCACTTTGGATTAAAACGATCTATTTTGGATATTTACTTAAACAGTAAACAGTAATAAGGGAGAAGCAAAGTTAGCAGTTTGTAAGCAACTCTGGTCTCTGGCTATACGGCTTTAAAAAGTAATCACATTTCACAGAAGATATGTTTTCCTCTGAACAATGTCAATTAGATCAGAAGCGCTTTCCCCAAAGGAGAACGCTGAAGCATGTGTGGGCTTTTCTGTGGTCTGGGATGCTCCCGAGAAGTGAATTTACAGTTCCCTGCTGGGCTTAGACAGCTAGAGCTAAATTTTCTTGTCTATCTTTCTGCCTTATCGGGGGATGGATTATGGCACTTGATGATTTAATCTGTGTAATCTCTAGACAAAACACGTCTCCACTTTGCTGCCAGGAAAATGTTAATTTATTCTGCTTCAGGAGCTAGAGAGGCAAATGAAGTGATTGAAGATTGTGCGTGTATGTGTGTGTGTTTGTGCGTGTATACATGCAAGCACACACATAGGATGTTGGTACGCAAAGGCCTGCTTGAAGAGAAACAGGACTATAATAAAGGGATTTTCAGTGGAAGATTTGTGAGTCTTCAGGAAATTGCATTACCCTTCCCCCCACACAAAATTGTATGCAAAACACTCATCTATTGAAAAATAATAATAAAAGAAAAAATATTTAAAAAAGAGGCCCTTGATATGTAAGAAGCACTTTTATCGGGTCAAGGGAGGGGTCAGAGAGCAATCATAGAAATTGTTATTTTGAGTTTGTTAAATTTGAGGCTTGAAAATGCCCAGCCAGGTTGAAGTACACTTTGGGCATGATGAGCCCTCACATCCATTCTGCTCCTTTTTCCGTGTTTCTTTCTCCTTTCAGTTTCTTCTGGTCTTTCTGTTCTTCTGTATAAGCCCCCGCCCACCTCTAGGTGCTATGGGCCTGGGACCAACATAGGGAGATGGAAAGACCAGGCACTTTCACTGGATTCAACTCATGTCTAGCACATAGTAGGAATTCAATAAATGGTAGCTTAAAAAAAGCAGAGCCTCCAGATTTCTGAGAAATGGTCATTTGTTTCAGACATAAAACAGAAAGAGATTCCTATTCTTCCCTTAGAACCTAGATAGAAAAAAAACAGGTAAACTCGGAGATGACACATTGATGGTAAATGGGAAACCATCTGAACTTAGTGAGTTTCTTTATTTAACCATGTGTTTGCTGTGTATTTACCACATCAGGTGATGCTCTGTGATTCTTTTTTCCCTCCCCTTTTATAATTATTTATTTAATTTTATTTGTGTATTATTCTTCAATTTGACCAGAGACAGAGAGAGAGAGAGAAAGAGAGAGAAAGCAAGCCACCAAGACCAGGACTCAAACCATAGTCAGCCATGTAGAAGTTGGATGCCTTAACTACCACCTGCCAGCCCTTCTATGTGTAATTCTTTTCTTTTCCCCCTTTTTAAGAGAGATTTTTGGTATAGGGTGCATGTACTCGCTGGAGAGACAGAGGCAGAAAGTGAGAAATCACCCCCAGGGGGATGGCTACACTGCAATCCCTTCTACTGGTGTGAGTTTTAAGCCACCGGGCCTGGAACTTGAACCGTGGTTGACTATGTGGGAGTCTAGCAACCCAACTATTACACCATCTGCTGGTCCCTCTATATGTGATTCTTAATGTGCATTGTCTCCTTAAGTCATCACAGCAACTTGAAGAGGTTGGTAGTCTCAAAGTCATTTTACAGATGAGAAAATGTACAGAGATGAAGCAATTTGCCCAAGATCAGATAGAGAGTAGACATCAAGAGGAAGGATTTGAAAGCCTGCTGTTTCCATGATGCCATGCCAGTTCATGTGAACATTGTATTTTCTGATTTGACTTCTGGTGTGAGAAGGACTATGAACTGAATGTTGAAAAATGGTATGATGCATTCAGTCAATAGAAGAGACATTATAACCTGTGTGTAATTAATTGGCTTTGAATTGAGCATTCCTTTTCAAACATTATTGAGTATGTTAGTCACCTGGGAATCTTATTAAAATGCAGATTCTGATTCAGCAGGTCTGAGATAGCACCTGAGATGCTCCCAATGATTCTGCTGTTGCTGCTCTGCAGACATTTGAGTAGCCAGGAGGTAAGATCCAGTGTTATATTCAGTGTTATATAAAAGACTTGTTCTGTATGATCCTCACCTAAGCCTGGGAAGTGTCATGTCGACGTTGTAGATGAGGCAACTGAGAAGTTATTTAAAAAGTGTTACCATTTTCAAGTGTCACATTTATAGGGATACAATAGCAAACAAGACAGACATTGTTTTTATTTCAAGAAATTGACAGTACTGGAAGAAAGTCTTTGAATAATTAAATTCGAATAGTTCTGGGTGCTCAATGAATGTTTGTAAGAAGGATGAATGATTTGACTCTGTGTCTTACCATTCATCTTAAGAGGAAGGGACAAGGGATGATGATGTATTTAGTCACAGATACAGTACAGTGACATCCCAGATACAGCTGCAGTGACATTCCAGGCTAATTATCTAGGAGGCAGGTCTGTGGCTGGAGTTTAGGAGACAGAGACTGAGGAGAGTGGAGAGCTGTCAGTGCACAGGTGAAAATTGGAATTCCAAAAGATTATACAGAATACAGAAGAGCATGATGTTGCCTAGGAGAGTTTATACTAGGCAGAGCCTAGAATAGAAACCTGCTTGTCTGACACCTATGGGCTGGCAGAATAGGAGCCCATAACAGAGACTAAGAAACATCCATCAGGGAGGTAAGAGGAAAACCACAGAATCTAAGGAAGAGAGCGTGCTAAGGAAGAAATGGTTCACCACTGAGGATCATATAAGCCTTAGTGTGTGTTCCTCCTGATACCATGCACTGAAGAGGACACCATGTCTCTTCTGTGATAGTCCTGCTAAAAATGCATGTCCAGAATCTCATCATGAGAAAACACCAGATAAGCCAAAATTGAGGGACATTATACAAACCAACTGGGTTGTACTTTTCGAATATATTTACATCTGGAAAGACGAAGACTAAGGCACTATTCCAGGTAAGCAGAATCTAAACATCTGTGACAACTAAATGTGGTTCTAGAGATGATTTTGGATCAGACAAATAATTGCTATGAAAGACATCTTAAGGACATTTGACGAAAATTTTAAATGGGTTCTCTACTCAATAATAGTATTTCGTCTATTTTATTTTTCTGGAACTTAATAACCACCCTATTATTGTATAATAGAATGTCTTCATTCTTAGGAAGTGTGTGATAAAGTATTGAAGGATAAAGGGTCATAATGGCTGCCATTTACTCTTCTACTATGGTCTGAATGTTGGTGTCCCTCCAAATTCATATGGGGAAACCTAATCCCCAGTGTGTGGTACTTGGAAATGGGACCGTTGGGAGGTGATTAGGTCATGAGGGTTGTACTTTTGTAAATGGAATTAGTACCATTATGAAAGAAAGACACCCCAAGAGCTTCCTGGCTCTAATGCTATGTAAAGTTACAGCAGAATGACTATCCATGAGGAGGTGGGCCTTTATCAGACATGGAATCTACTGGAGCCTTTATTTTGGACTCTCCATCCTCCAGAACTGTGAGAAATAAATTTCAGTTGTTTATAAGCCAACGAACTTACAGTATCTTATGGTATTTTTAAATAGTAGCTGGAAAGAAGTAAGTATTGTTTATGATTCGGGGGGTGGGGTGGGGAAGAGATCAATGCATATATGGCAAATGAGGCAAAATGTTAATTGGTGAATCAATATTCACCAATTGGGTGAAAGATATGTGGGTATTCACTGTACTATTTTAACAACTTTTCTATAAGCTTAAAAGATTTTTTAAAGTATTTTTTTAAAAGGGTGGTATACACATTGTGGAGAGGTCAGAAAAGCTAAAGGTCAGAAGTGACTGTTCGATTTAGTCACATGGGTATAGCTTTGAGCTCATGGAGTTTATATTTTAGAAGGAAACTCATAAATGAATGTATTGTTATATGCTGGAGTAGGGACTTGGCGGGGGTGGGAAGAACGGAGAATTACATGAGTAAGTGGTTTGGCAAAGTGGTTCTGATGGCGTGAAGGAGGCAATGCCAGTCTGCAGTGGAGTGAGGTGGGGAGAGAATGTGGAAACAGGGCAGACGCCTCTTTCTTGAAGTTTGTGAATGATGGGGAGCCCTAGAAGTCAGCTGCTAGAGTTGGAGAAGTAAGGTCAAGGGCATTGCACAAGATGTTGAAGAAGCCTTATATTGGGGCAGGGTAGAGATGACAGACAAGAGGTCCCAAGGAGGTGGAATATGGATGTCCTATACCAAGGAAGCAAGGACAGGCAAAGTGGGGAACTTGGTCTGTCCAGAGCATAGGATGTGTGTCATTGGGGGATGGGAGGTGCAGCTGAATATGCACAGAGGGGGTCCGTTTAGAAAAGCCTTGTTCGCCATGCTGAGCATCTTGGTTTTTGCCTAGAAGAGTTTTAATCTTCTGTCTGGTATCTCAGTCAGCAGGTGACAGTGCTATAACCACAATCCTTTTTCCACAGTTCTTCTACATATAGAAAAGTGCATTTTATGGAACCAGCAGATGGTGTAATGATTACATCGCTGGACTCCCACGTCATTGGCTGTGGTTTGAGTCCCAGATCCAGTGGCTGAAACCTCGTGCTGTACGTGGGTGCGTGCATGCCCAAGATCCTGAGAGGAGAATGGAAGAGAAGGGATTGTGGCATGCCATTTTCCCTGAGGGGTGGTTTTTTGGTTTTTGTCTATCTCTCTGGTGAACACATGTGCCCTATAGCAAAAACGTCTCTCAAAAAAAAAAAAAAAAAAAGGAAAACATATTTTATTAAATATTCCTGGTACTCAAGCCAGGGTACTGTCTATCTCCTCTCCTTTAACCCCCAACATCGGAATATCAGTGAAGTCTGTCAGTCTCACCTTCTAAATGTGTGTTGGTTGATGGCTCTCCATTTTGCCTGCTACCATTCTAATTCAATCCATAACCCTTCTCCACCCTGGGCCCTGCTGCAATCCCCAACCACCCCAACGGACAACATGACATCTAACAGTGTAAGTTGAACCCCGTCACCCCACCTCCTACCAATATTATTCAACGACTTCCTTTTACAATTCAGGAGAAAATCTCACATTCTTTATGGCCTGTCAGGTCCTAGGTGTCTGGTTTCTGCCTTTCTCTCTGATCTTAACCTGTAATCTTGACCCTTATTTACTCAGCTCCAATCACAAAGGTTTATTTTGTTTTCAGTTCTTTGATGAGGTAAAACTTCTGACTCTGGGTCTGTGCACCTGCTCTTCCCTCTACCAGGACTTCTCTTGCCCATCCTGGTTCTTTGTCTGGTTCACCTGATATTAGGTTGCTAGGGATGCTAGAACATGTACCACACATGGGGTGCATGGACAACAGAAATGGTTTTTCTCATACTTCTAGAGGCCAGAAGTCCAAGATCAAAGTGTCAGCAGGGATGGTTTCTTCCAAGGCCTTCCTTTTTTTCCTACCCTTGTTCTTTTTTTTTTTCTTTTTTTCTTTTTTATTTAAGAGAGATTTTGCTACAGGGTGCATGCACTTGCTGGAGAGACAGAGAGACAGAAAGCAAGAAATCCCCCCCGCAGGGGGGATGACCATGCCACAATCCCTTCTCCATTCTCCTCTCGGCATTTTGGGCACACATGCACATGCGCCCAGCATGAGTTTTAAGTTGTCAGGCCAAGACTTAAACTGCGATCAACTACGTGGGATTCCAGTGATGTAATCTTTACACCATCTGCTGGTCCCAAGGCCTCCCTTCTCGGCTTGTAAGTAGCCATCTTCCTCCTGTGTCTTCAGGTGATCTTTATGACCGTTCCTCTGTATGTATCTGGGTCTAAGTTTCCTCTTCTTATAAGGACAGTAGTTAGATTACTGTCTAATAACCTCATTTTAATTTAATTACCTCTAAACAACTTGTCTCCAAATACAGTCACATTCTTCTTTTTTTGAGAGGTTTTTGCTATAGGGCGCATGCGCTCGCTGGAAAGACAGAGAGACAGAAAACAAGAAATCACCCTCCGGGGGGATGGCCACACCGCAATCCCTTCTTCTCCATTCTCCTCTCGGGACCTTGGGCACGCATGCATGCGTGCCCCACATGAGTTTAAGCCACCGGGTCTGGGACTCGAACCGTAGTCGACTACGTGGGAGTCCAGTGACACAGCCATTACGCTAACTGCTGGTCCTCAAATATAGTCACATTCTTAGGTACTGGGGATTAGGCTTTCAACATATGATTTGGGGAGGACACAATTCAACTCATAACAACTCATAATTTAAATAGCGACCTAAATGTCTTCTGAAGATTTTTATCTTCCTCTGCCCTACCCAATCCAAATCAGATTCCCATTATTCTTGGATATAGCACCCTATTTTTTTCCCCTCTGCAGTACACATCATCTCATTTCATAATTGCATATTCATTTACAGGTCTCTGACTATAATGCCAGTACCATGAAATCTAGGACTATTTCTTTTCTTTCTCTCTTTCTTTTTTCTTTTTTTTTTTCGGGTAGAGTCTTGCTTTGTCATGATGTTCCTGTCTCAGTTTCTCAGCCAGGACTACAGATGTGCACCACCACACCCAGCTCTTTTTAGAACAGAGTCTTACCATGTGGCATGGCAAGTCATACCATGAGGCATGCCCAGGCAGCCTCGAGCTTGTGATCCTTCTACCTTAAGCCCCCTGAGTCACTGGGATTACAGGTGCACGACACTTTGCCTAGCCTCTACATTGGTCTTGGAATTGAACCCAAGCTTCCCATGTGGTCCCACCCCGCAGAACACAGCTTCATAGCAGCATACACCAACATAGCCGGCCAAGGGCCATCTCTTTTCTGGTCACTGCTGTATCCCTGGAGTCTAGCACAGTTCCTGGCCCACACTGGGCAGTCAGTGTACAGTTTTTGCCTGAATGAATGAATGACAAGTCCAGAGACAGAACAGAATCTAGCAAGTTTGCACCTAGTTTAACTGAGACCAAAACCATGGAAAGGAGAGGTGAATCTTACCTACATTTTAAAATTTGCAGAACAAGTGATTCCACACCAACTCTGAGTAACCCCACTGCAGCCTTTTGGCATGAAATGTGCCAACTGTGAATGGAAATCGATTCTAGCTCAGAGGTAGGCAGCTGGGAGAACGCATTTATAAGGCTATTGCTGAAATGTGCTGTGACATAACAGTCCAGCGTGCCACCACGGACCAAAACCAATTCATTGCGATTTTTGCTTAAAAGATAAGAAAACTGAACCTTAAGCAGGGACTCAGGACAAAATTCATTCTTGTTCAGTTGTTTTAGATGTGTAGCGTTAGACTTGATTTAACAGGCTTTCTAGCTGGATCCATTTCTAAAATTTAATATTTGGGTTGTGTTAAGGTTTAATGTATCAGTCCAGTTTTACTCTGGCTTCTAGTTCAGAGATACCTATACCCTCTGCAAGATAACTGTGAGTCTTAGTCTTTTTTTTTTTTAAGTTTATTCATTTATTTCTTTCATGACAGAGAGACAGAGAAATAGATAGAGATGGGAACCCCCCAGAGGGTCTTCGCACTGTAGACACCCTAATCTCAGCTGACCTGGAGCACAGGCATGCTTATGTATGCCTGAACCTTAAGCAGGGACTCAGGACAAAATTCATTCTTGTTCAGTTGTTTTAGATGTGTAGCGTTAGACTTGATTTAACAGGCTTTCTAGCTGGATCCATTTCTAAAATTTAATATTTGGGTTGTGTTAAGGTTTAATGTATCAGTCCAGTTTTACTCTGGCTTCTAGTTCAGAGATACCTATACCCTCTGCAAGATAACTGTGAGTCTTAGTCTTTTTTTTTTTAAGTTTATTCATTTATTTCTTTCATGACAGAGAGACAGAGAAATAGATAGAGATGGGAACCCCCCAGAGGGTCTTCGCACTGTAGACACCCTAATCTCAGCTGACCTGGAGCACAGGCATGCTTATGTATGCCCAGTGTGCTAAGGATGGCAACCCAGGACTTTTCACATGGTTCCCCTTGTTTGACCACTGTGTCACCTCTAGGCCTAGTCATTAGTCATTTGTAGGCAATTTCATAAATTCCAAGAATCTTCTTTCTAGAAGGTCCTAGAGACCTTCTAGACCCTTGTCTGAAAAAGATCATTTGACTTGTCTGAGGAAAACAAGAGTGCTTGTCTTTGTCCAAGAGTACTCATTTATTTTCATGTATTTAACAAACATTTATTGAAGGTTTACTCTCTGACAAGCACTATGGGTCAGCAAAGAAGAGTAAGATATAGTCTCCACTCTTAAAATTGCTCCTAGATGGGGCCGGCAGGTGGCATGGTGGTTGAGTCACTGAATTCCCACATGGCTGACCACAGTTGAAGTCCTGGACCTAGTGGCTTGTTTTCTCTCTCCCTTTCTCTCCATCTCTCTCTCTCTGGTCACAATTGAAGAATAATAACAATAAACAAAATGAAAAATAAATAAATCTTTTTAAAAAATTGCTTCTGGAGGGCAGAAGCCAAATCTTAGTCTTCTTGCTTTATCTTACACAGTGCCTAGCAGGAATAGCTGTGTAGTGGCATGTGTTATATTTTGGCTACCCAGTGTTAGAATCTCCACCCTACTTTTAGAAAGTTTCCAAGTACTGGGAGGAGGTGAAACCCTCCTCCCACAGTAGGAGCTTCAGGATGAGGCAGTTGCCTTCCCAGGATTCTCTGGAGTCCGGTTGTGAGCACGTAGCCTAGACTAGGCCAATTTGATGCACACACGTGAAACTTTGAAATGAGTGATATTATGCAGAAGTAGGGGCAGTGGAAGATCTCTTTGGGAGGTCAAAGCAGCAGCGGGCTTCTAGAGGGTAATAATGGTGCCAGTAGCAACACTCTGTGCCCAGGGCCAGCTGGGGCCGAGGTGTGAGCTGTAGAACCATCAGTTCTGTGGTTGCTGTAGTCCTGGCCTCTCTCATGTACTTTTTAAAGTTTCTTTCTTTCTTTCATAAGAGCAAGATGGGGTTGGGGAGACAGAGACAGAGAGACAGACAGAGACATCCTCAACAGGGTCTCATTCTGTGATCTTTCCCCCTAGCCTTCCCAACCAGTCAGGATCATGGGCACATGCATGGAGTGTGCTGCCTGGAGTGTGCAGATTGGTCTAGGGACCAAACCCCACTCTTCCACATAGCTCTAGCACCACAGAACCGCATGCTACCCCTGTGCCACTGTAGCACGGCCCTTGAGCTGTTCTTATTGTTTGAGTTTGCCAGAGGTTGGCTGCTGGCCAACCTTGCTTTTTACCTTCCTATGTACACAGTCTGGCTCTTCAGCCTTCCTGGTCATTCTGTGAACTATCCCGCCATCCCCAGAGCGTTTCATGGAACTAAGTTGGTTCTTTAGTTTACGATGAGGGAACCTGACTCATGCAAACTCTTGGTCCAGTTAAATCTTACTTTTAAGACTTACTTGACTTTTAAAGTTATTTTCTTACTTCTCCATAATTCGATTTAATTTTTTTTTCCTGAGTTCTCATTATATTGGGAGAGGTAAATACCTAATCTTAGTCAATTGAAGCTTTCTTCTCCCACCCATCTTATTTTAAAGTAACATCTAAAGGAAATTTTTAACATTATAAAAGCACAGAAAGATGAAAAATAGAGGAAATGGCACAGATAACTCCACCATTCTAATTTGACAACTGTTATCTGCATCTTCTTTATCTTTTTCATGTGTATGCTTTTATAAACTTATGAATATATTGGGTCGTCGGCAAAGTCAAGACGCATTTCTGCATAGAAAAACATGGAAAAATATGTCATGACTTTTCTGATGACCTTTAGGCAAATCATTCTTTATGCTACTTAAAATATTTTAACTTAATACTATTGCATTAACATTTTCCCTCATAGCTTCCAGCTTTTATAATTATGAGTTTTATTATAAAAATGGTATTATGAAAGTATATATGTTTAAAAATGAAAATAGATAGAAGTTACAAAAACATTACAATAAGCACCCACATACCTCTCTTAGATCAAATGTTAACACTTTACTGAATTTGTTTCTCTCTTTGCAGAAAGTATGATATTTCTTAATAGTTCAGCATGCATTTTCCTAAGTAAAAGGACTTTCTCCTACATACAATACCATTATCATGGTTAAGAAAACTAACAATAATGTCATAACACCATCAGAAATAGAGTCCATATTAGAAATTCCTCAGTTGTCCTGAATGCCTTTTAAAAATTGGGATTTTAGTGCCAGACTCTTTGTTCTTTAAGTTCCAGGAGACTTAAGTAATACCAAAATATTGGGAGATAAGGGAGGACTGGGCCATAAACCTGAATTATGGCTGTTCCCCTTTTGTTTTTTTTGGTGGCTTCATGGGTGAACCACTCAAAGCAGAGCCAGATGCAGGTTCTCAGATTCCTGCCTAGAGTTACTGCTGATAGTGTCCCAAGTGATGTAGGGGCAGGTCGTACCTAATGTTTAATCTCTTTCCCCCCTCTCTTCCTCTTTTATTTAGTCTTGAAGGCAAGAAACCCTGGTCTGAATCATTATTTGTTTTCTCTGGTCCGCTTTCCTTCAGGGTTTAGGCTTTTGGAACATACACGCTTTTTTTTCTGCCTTCAACTACCTGTGGTCTGACCACTCAAATAAAGAAGGCTCATGGGATAACACAGTATTCTGGTGATGAGAGAAAAGAACATCAGTTAATCTTTCAAAATATCATCCTGGCTGGGACCAGCAGTTTGCGTAATGGCTATGTTGCTGGACTCTCATGTAGTCAACTGTGGTCTGAGTCCCAGACCCAGTGGCTTAAACTCACACTGGGCGCGTGTGTGTGCATGCCCAAGATCCCAAGAGGAGAATGGAGGAGAAGGGATTGTGGTGTGGCCATCCCCCCTTGGGGGGTGATTTCTCACTTTCTGTCTCTCTGTCTTTCAGGCGAGTGCATGCACCCTACAGCAAAAACCCTAAAAATAAAATACATGTATATTGTCCTGGCTGATTCATTCTCTGCAGACATTAGGATATGTATTGAGCTGTTAGGCCCAAGTATAGCTATACTAGTTGCTAAAACAGTAAAATACTGGGGCCAGCAGGTGGTGTGGTGGTTAAGGTGCTAGATTCACACGTGGCCAGCTATAGTTCGAATCCTGGCTGGACTCACACATGGCTGACCATGGTTTAAGTTTTAGACCACATAGCTGGGAAATCACACCAGGTGTGTGTGTGTGCATGCCCCAAATCCTGAGAGAAGAATGGAAGACAGAGGATTGTGGTGTGGCCATCTCCCCAGGGGGTGGGGAAGGGTGATTTCTCACTTCCCCTCTCTCTATTTCTCTCTTTCTGTCTCTCTCCAGTGAACGTATGTGCCCTATGCAAAAAAAACAAAAAACAAAAAACAGTATAATACTTCAGAACTTGACCACTAATTCTATCATCCTGAAGGACAACGTTTTTTTGTTTTTCGCTTTATTTATTTATTTTTTTTGAGAAGTTTTTGCTATAGGGCATGTGTGCTTGCCAGAGAGACAGAGAGAGACAGAGATGGAAAGCGAGAAATCACACGCCCTTGGGGGATTGGCCACAGTGCAATGCCTTCTCCTCCGTTCTTCTCTCGGTATCTTAGGTACGCACTCACACGCTCCCAGAATGAGTTTAAGCCACGGGGTTCAGGACTTGAACCACGGTCAACTACATGGGAGTTCAGTGACATAGCCATTATGCTAATTGCTGGTCCCAACATTTTTTTTTTTTAAGAGAGATTTTTGCTATAGGGTGTGTGCGCTCACCAGAGAGACAGAGAGAGACAGAAAGCAAGAATCAAACCCTAGGGGAGATGGCAACACCGTAATCCCTTCTCCTCCCATCTCTTCTCAGGATTTTGGGTATGCACACACATGCACCTGGCATGAGTTTTAAGCCTCCAGGTCTAGATCTTGAACTGCGGTGACTACATGAAAATCCAGCAATGTAACCATTATGCCATCTGCTGGTCCCCTGAAAGACAACTTTTGCTTACGTGTATGTAGTTTATTCATCTTTTTCATATATTTATTTTTAGATGTAATTAACACATTGGCGAACTATTCCCATACAGTGATCAAGAGCCACTGTTGTGAACTCCCTGTACTCCAGGCCACCACACCTCTCCCCTGGAAAACTTCAGACTTCTATCACCCAAAGGGTAAATGCCTGGAAGAATATGGTGTTTTCAGGGCTCTGTCTAAATCTATTCTGATGGGTCAGTGCTAAGACTTCCGACTGTTAAGTGTTCTGAATATCCCCATGGGAGACATGTAAATGGGATCATATCACTCTCCTGCTTAAACCCCTTCCCTGGCTCCTTGTCTCTCTCAGAATTAATTTCCAACTGTTTCACAGAGCCTGTATAGTATCACAAGCCCTGACCTTCGCTTTTCTCATTAAATTTTCCTCTTACAATGAGGGAGTCTTCAAAAGGTTCATAGAAAATACATACTATGAAAAACTATCTTGGGAACCAGCAGTTAGCGTAATGGCTATATCGCTGGATTCCCACGTAGTCGACCGCGGTTCGTGTCCTGGACCCGGTGGCTTAAAACTCATGCCGGGCGCGTGTGCGTGCGTGCTCAAGATCCCGAGAGGAGAATGGAGGAGAAGGGATTGCGGCGTGACCGTCCCCCCTGGGGGGTGATTTCTCGCTTTCTGTCTGTATGTCTCTCTCTGTCTGTCTGGCGAGCGCACGCGCCCTACAAGGAAAATCTCTCAAAAAAAAAAAAAAAAAAGAAAAACTATCTTTGTATTTCCATTAAAAATTTTTATTTTTTATATAGGGTGCATGTATTCACTGGAAAGAGGAGAGGAAAGAATGAGAAATCACCCACCTAGAGGGATAGCCACACTGCAATCCACACTGCAATCCTTTTTCCTCCATTTTCTCTTGAACTACATTGTTTCCTTAACCTTCATGCCACCTGCTGTCCCTCATTTTTTCCCCCCACACCAAAATAAACTTCTTTAATTCCATTTTCCATTAACTTAAAAAATTTTTTTGTGAAGGTTTTTGCCTTAGAGTATGTGCCTTAGAGCACTTGCTGGGGTGGGGGGGGGAGAAAGAGAGACAGAGACAGTGAGAGAGAAAGTAAAAAATCATCCCCTTGAGAGAGATGGCCATGCTGCAATCCCTTCTCCTCCATTCTCCTTCTGGGATCTCGGGCATGCATGGACATGCACCTGGTATGAGTTTCAAGTCACCGGGTTCTGGGACTTGAACCACTGTCAGACATGTGGAAATCTAGCAACTCAATCCTATGCCATCTGCTAAATCCCTCCATGAATTTTTTGGAGGCCTATTGTGTTTCCCCATTCTCTTTGTACCTTGCCTCCTGCTACCCATATTCTAGCCAAGTTAAGAGTAATTTCTTTTCTTTTTAATTGACACAGAGCATATGCACTCTTGAGAGAGAGAGTACACACCCCAAGGGTGTGTGGTCACCCTGCAATACCTTCTGCATTTCTCCATCCTGTCAGGATTTGGGGCTTGCACACTGGACTTCCATCATGCTACTTGCTGGTCCTAAAGAATAAAATCCTTACGAAAAAAATATAAATGGGCTGGCTCTGTAGCCTCGTGGTTAAGAAAGCCAAATCCTTCATGGCCAAACACCATTCAAATCCCAGGCCCAACAGCTTAAGAACATACCAGCCTCATGTGTATACCCACGTGATCTGAACACCATCCACTAGGGATCACCTCTTAAGGGTCTCATCATTTCCCAATGCTGAGGACCAAGCTTCCAGACATGAATCTTTGGGGGACAAACCTTTATTCAAGCCATAGTGTATCACCACAACAAAAAGACTCCCTTTTCTTCTTCTTTTTTTTTTAAGAATTATTTTATTTAACTTTATTTTTTAATTCATTTTAATTTGACTAGAGAGGGATAGAAAGAGAGAGAGAGAGAGAGAGAGAGAGAGAGAGAGAGAAAGAAAGAAAGAGAGAGAAAACAAGAAAGCAAAAAAGCAAGCTGCCAGGTCCAGGACTTGAATCGTTACTGGCCATGTGGGAGTCCAGCACCCTCAACCACCATGCCACCTGCCGGCCCCTAGACTCCCTTTTCTTGAGACTATGGAAGATAAGCATTGGTGATCAATATTGGATTGCAAGGCTATTAGAAACTTAATAATGAAGCTACATCCTAAATACCCCTCTCCTGTCAGGGATTCTGGCTCCTCATTCTGTGGAGTTCCACTGATTCATACATGTCAGTCAACCTGCTAAGAGTAACGGCTGCTCAGTTACTTGGTGGGGAGGGGGGGGGCTGGAGAATGGAGTAAATATATGATTTCTGCTGCAATTGTGGGACATCTGCATGGAGATACTGTCCACCCCTGGCCAGCTAATGGCGTGGTCTCTTGAAGTGGAGCTAATCCAGGCAGGAGTGTCTTTCCAGGAAAGGCAATGACTGACTAGCCAGCACTTCGCACTAGAGGATTTGTCTCATGGAGGTAGTTTTCATTTGTGCTCTAATACACAGAAGGGCTTGTTCATTTACTCACTTATTCTTTCTTTCTCCAACCCTTACTCTGGGAGCTGTAAACTTAAATTCCTAGAGGGAATTCATGGAACATGTGAAGAGTTATGAATGAAGAGAGATATATGTCAAACTAGAGAGTAAATGTTCCCTCTGAAAGAGGCAGCTGCTTTTCTGGGATGGATTTGTAGCACTGCTCTCCAGACATGCAGTTTCCCTCCTGCAGTCGCCCTCTGTGCAAGGCGATTATATATCCCCCTCCTGTTGACTGATTTGACCAATGCAACATGGGTGGAAGAGATATGTGTCGCATCTGGGCGAAGGCTGTACAAGACGGTGCATGGTGTGCTTTGCTTCATTTCCCTTTGGCCACGGTGGCTTTTAATGTTCTAGGTAGAACTGAGGCAGGGAGTTGAGCCACGGCCTTCTGTTGATACAGTGGATGTATAGTGTTGAGTGAGAATCAAGCTGAGACTTTGAAGTTGTTCTTGTAGCAGTTGTTGCCTGCCCTGAATGATGGATGTGACATTTCCAGATCTTGGATTGTTATTTTTTTTTTATTTCCAAAAGAACCCAGGCATCCAGATTATTTTTATGAAATATATATACTGTAAGTTTTATAATAAATTTAAATTTTGGAGGGTGGGCCTGAAAACATGCATGGGCTGTCGGTTTCTTACTTCTGGGCTAGATAAACTAGGTCTGTTGTGAAAAGGCAAAACAGATATCATGATATCTTACAGTTGAATGAAAAAGATAAAGAGTAGACAGATGAAACACAAAAATAGTTCTTGGTTTAACCTCATGAGAAGCATTACAAAGCAGAAGTACAGGGTACAGTGATAGCTGTTTGAGGGAAATGAACCTACAGGAGGGTCAAGAAAGGCTTCAGGAGGAGATGAACCAGGTGAAGAGCAAAGCAGTGGGGTTGGGAGCAGGTGACAATGGGTGAGGTAAAAGGTCCTGAGTCAGGGAGTAACGCTCTGATCCTTACCCTTTACCCTGAATTTGAAGAGTACAAAGTTTAGTGTCACTTGACCTCTAAGTGACAAAAAATAAACTCAAGGTTGAGTGGGTCCTTGTAGGCCATGATAAATACTCGGAGCTTTAGCCTAGGGATATAGATAGCCATTGAATGACTCTTCGCAAGAGAATGTCACACTCTGTATGAAGGGGACAGTCATTTAATGATTGATTCTTTAATGTCTTCAAGTGTCCACTGTGTGGCAGGCATTGTGCTAAGTATAGGAAATGCAAAGATAAATCTTACCCTTGAGGAATTTGCACTTAATTTAGCAAGGTTAATGACACATAGACCTCTACAAGTAAATATAGAAAGTGGTGTGTGCCATCATTAAATCATTTATTCAGTAAATGCTTGTTGAGCACTTATATGCACCAGGGACTTCTTGTTATATAGTTTATGGTGAACAAGACATCATGCATGTTACAATTTAGGTAACTTCATTTAGGCAAATTTTCCTTATTTTTAAAATGGGAAAAGTACTTGCATTACAGAATTGTGTGATGTGGACATGAGAGAGTGTTTAGCATAATGTCTGGAAGATAAGTGTTCCCTAAAAGGCAGTTATTTGGGAGTAACTGATGGTGTAGTGGTTAAGGTGCTGGACTCTCACATGGCCCACCACAGTTCGAGCCCTGGGCCCGGCAGTTTGAAAATCATGTTGGGCACGTGTACCCAAAATCCCAAGAGGAGAAATGGAGAGAAAGGGATTGGGCATGGCCATCACTCCAGGAAGTGATTTCTCACTTTATCTCTCTCTCTTTCTCTGGTGAGCACACGTGCCCTAAGCAAAAATCTCTCTCTCTAGAAAAAAAAAAAAAGGCAGCTATTATTATTATTTTATTTACCACAAGGAAAGGAAGAAGAATAGAAGAATTTTTTTTTCTTTTTTTGTAAAAGAGATTTTTGTTATAGGGCACGTGAGCACGCCAGAGAGACAGAGAAAGAGACAAAAAGCGAGAAATCACTCCCTGTGGGAAGTGGCCATGCTACAGTCCCTTCTCCTCCATTTTTCTCTCAGAATCTTGGCCATGTGTGCACATGCACCAGGCATGAGTTTCAAGCTGCCGGGTCTGGAACTCAAACTGCGGTTGACCACATGGGAGTCCAGCAACATAACCATTACTCCATCTGCTAGTCCCCTGGGAAGAAGAATTCTTAAGGTCAGTGTGTTCAGAGGTGTTGTATATAGAAGGAGTCAAGTTAGGGGGAAATGCAAGTGACTCCATGGCATATAGAACTAACAGGATTTTGCAGGTCTGTGAGTGTTCATGTTTGTGTGTGTGCACAAATCAGGGAGTCATTGTAGCATACCTTGGGAAGTAAAAATGTCATGATTATGATTGATAGATAATATTACTTGCCCTGCACTAGTCAAAGAAGCTGATGCCTGGAAAGACTTTTAGGGAATATAGGAAGTAGATATGTAGCCATTTCCTGCCTGATCGCAGATGTTTGGTCACTGATTTGTTCCTGTTGAGTAAATCATAAATAATCAAAGACCATTCATAGGATCGCAATAATCCCTTCTGAACTAATAAGGTAAAGAGAAAAAAAGTAACATTCCAGGGGGTGTGTCATCTTTGCCAAAGCCCTACAATGTCAGACTAAGTTGGTCATGCAGATGGGTACTACCTGAGTCAAAAAATACTCTGTGCACTGAACAAGACAAGAATCAAGGCCTTGAATGCAAGATACGTGGTGTCAGAGCTTAAGATCTTAACCATTTCTTATAGAAAATAAGGCCGGAAAGCTAAGATCTTAACCCTTTTTCATAGAGAATTAGGCCAAGCAGTGTGAAAAGCAGCCCCAGGAGCTTGAAAAGCCCAGCAGCTTTGAGAAGGGAGCATTTAGTTTAAGAGCAAAAGCCTTATTTGCATCAACAGTAACAGAAGATAATACTGTCATAGAGTCCAGTAATTATAATAATAACAATAATATTTTCAAGTATTTCTAGTACTCTATGCTATGCAAGTATTGGCTTCTGAGGTTGGATTTATTTTTATCTCCAGAGTAGTGAAATGACTCATCCAATGTCACAGAACCGGTAAATGGTAGTCGAGAGCCCAGGTGGTCTGGCTCAACATCTGTGTACTTTTCAGTCATGCCAAGTTACTTTTCTGTACTTTGAAAAGAAGCATTTGTAATGTTGAACGTAAGTCAAAGCCTTTGTATTTTAAAAGATGGGAACGTTAAAAAAGGATGTTGAAAAGGAGAAAGAACCAGTATGAACAAAGATTTAAAGGTATGGAAATTGGGATCAGCAGATGTGGCACGATGGTTAGGATGGTTAGGTCGCTGAACTCCCACGTGGCTGACCACGCCTTGAGTCCCAGACTGGCGGCTTGAAACTCACACTGGGCGTATGTGCATGCATGCCCAAAACCCTGCGAGGAGAATGGAAGAGAAGTGACTACAATGTGGCCATCCCCTATGGGGGGGTGATTTCTCACTTTCTAGCTCTGTCACTCCTGCGAGTGCATACACCCTATAGCAAAAAATCTCAATCTGAAACAAACAAACAAACAAACAAACAAACAAACCCAGAAGTAACCTACTTCTATCTATGACATAAAAAAATATATGTGTGCATATGCCTACTTATATCTATGGCATAAAAGTATGTTTTTTCAAGAATATTTCTGTGCGTGTTTACACATGCTCGTTAATCTTGAATCATATTGTGTACTTCCCCCCAACACAATATATTGCATACCTCTTCTCAAAATAATTAATTAATGTTTATGATACCTTTTTTGGGGGGGAGGAGAGAAGTTTTTGCTATAGGGCTCATGCGCTCACCAGAAAGACACTCTCTGACAGAGAGATAGAAAGTGAGAAATCACCCCTCAGGGGGGAGGGCCATACCACAATCCCTTCTCCTCCTTTCTCCTCTCGGGATCTTGGGCACACACGCACATGCGCCCCATGTGAGTTTAAGCCACCGGGTCCAGGACTCGAACCATGGTCAACTACATGGGAGTCCAGCGACATAGCCATTAAGCTAACTGCTGGTCCCGATACCATTTTTAATAACTGTGTAGTATTCCATAGTGTGGCTATGTTAAGATTTATCTAGCCAACTGATTTTGATGGAAGTTCGAGTTTCCCGTTTTTTGTTGTTGTTCTTTTCTTTCTGTTATTATCTACAAAGTACAGAATGACTTTGTGTATCTTTGGATTGTTGTGCCAGTGAGTTTATAGGATAAAATGTTCAGAGTAGTATTTCTGGATCAAAGGTTAAGCACATTCAAAATTTTGATAAGTTCTTCTAAATTGCCAGGTAGCCAGATTCTTAAGAGGGAGTAATGAGTTCTGTTTTGATCAAATAAGGTCAAGATGCTGGAGGTGTAAAGGCACTTATGAAGGCTCCCAAATCAATTAGTAACGTAGGTTGGGACTCTGAATAGAAGTGACAATTGGAAGAGTGCCAAAAATCAAAGGTATTAAAAACTCTAAGCCTATAATTATTTAAGATAATAAATTGTACTTCAAATATAAATAAAGACATACTAGACTCATTAATTATAAACGGTTCTCAATGTACTGTGAAAGTATGTATATGCACATAGAAACACAATTCCATCTTAAATTTACCATAAAACAAATAACATTAGCCAGGATAATAAATATTAATCATATATTCAAATAATAATTTTTCTTGCCTCTTTAAATTTAGAAATGCTTTTGGAGGATGGTTTGGCTTCTTTGGATTTCTTTTATATTTTCTTAATTACCTGAGGGCACATGCATTCGAAAGAGAGAGAGAGAGAGAGAGCAAGAGAACCCTCAGCCCCATGGGGTATGATGACACCACGATCCCTTTTACTATATTTCTTCATCCTGTCAGGATTGTGGACACGCATGCACATGTGCCTGGTGTGTTTTTCAAGTCACTAGGGCCGGATTTGAACCGCAGTCAGCCATGTGGGATCTGGCTCCCTATGCACAGTCCTTAAGCCTACTGCAGTATGGAGGGGCCCAGATCTCTGTCTCTCTCTCTCTCTTTTTAAGCTTCTTTATTTCTGTCATGAGAGTGGAGATAGAAGGAAAGAGAAAGACAAGCACCTTCAACAGGGTCTCACACCATAAACTACCCTCCCCCAGTCAGCCAGGATAGTGGGTGCACCTAGTGTGTTCAGGTCGACTGGGAAACTGAACCCACAAGGTTCCATATGGTTCCAACTGTTTCAGCTGCATGTTATGAACCACTGACCAGCTCTGGCTTCTTCAGATCTCTCAAGAGAATTGGCGAGTGTCAGTGCCCTTCAACAAGAGACCACTAGAAACACACTGGCAGTTGAACAAATTGGGATTATTACGCAGTGCAGCAAGGGAGAGCAGGTGCCATGGGAACTGTGGAGCATCTTAATGAAATGGAGTTAGGGATGATTTATTATAGGACCTGGATTTTGGGAAATTTGGGGAAACCGGCTTTGCTCTGGATTAGTTACTGGCAGGAAGTAAGAGTATCTCTAAGATTGGGCTCTTTTCTTTTTTCAAAGACAGTATTTCACAATGTTGAAATCCTTCTGGCTCAACCTCCTACCTTAGACTACAGGTGCATAACCACCACACCTGGCTCTTTTTTAGATGAGATCTCTCTGTCTTACCAGGCCAGCTTCTAGTTTGCAGTTGACCCACTTCAGTCTTTCAGAGTTGCTGGGATTATAGGCGAGCAGTGCCATACCCAGCTTTAGGCTGGGCTGGGCCTCCCATGTTGTCCCAGGGAGCACAGTGTCTTAGCAACACTTGCTTAATGGCTGATCCTGGCTGTCTTAATAGAGCTTATTTTAATAGAGCTTGATAAACCAGACTGGGGCCAAGCTGTAATTGGTAAGGAAGCAACATCCACTTATATTAGGCAGAACAAAGACTAGTTGGTCAGTTCTGTGGTTTGGACAGTGTTGGTGTTTTGTCTGTGCTCAGATGTGCTTGTTGTCTTGCTCCAGTCTGGTGTCAGAGTGGCCTTGTCAGATATGAGTGTCCTATGAAATTGTTTATGTTCAACAGAGAACACCAAACCCGGGCTGTGAATGCCAGCAGGTGGTCTCATAGCAACACCAAAGCCAGGTGATGGTACCAGGCCAGAGGCCCTGGCATTTTCACGGCAGCTTTTGTCTTTCTCACAAGTTCTCACTGTCTTTGCCTGCCTCATCCTGACTGCTCCTTCACATCTCAGCTTCATTTCTCAAGCGTAGTCTTTCTGGATCCAACACTTAACAATGCATCAGGTCTTCCCATTATACAGCCCTTGCTTAACAACTTCTGCTTTCCATTGCAACTCATTGCAGTCATCTTGGCTTAGCTGTGCCATGAGTTATCTAACACCTGTCTCATCCACTCACCTGCAAACTCCAGGAGCGCAGTGTCTATATCCATCTTGTTCGTCTCAACATCCTCAGTAGTATTTGATGGGTGAATATTAAATAAACAGGAGATAGCAAACTTTTAACAAATAATTACTTATTTAATTCCATTTGTTATTATTATTTTTTTAAATTGGGCCAGTGAGAGAGAGAAAGGGAAAGTGAGATAGCAAACTGCCAGGTCTGGGACTCAAACCGCAATTGGTCATGTGGGTGTCCAGCACCTTCACCATGCCACCAACTGGCTCTGAGACATAAAACTTCTTGTGTTCACTTATTGTGCCTCAGTTATGTCTCTCTCCCAGGGCCTATAATAGGACTTAGCACATAGTAGGCACATGTGTGTATCTGTCCACACACATACATACATACATACATATACATATGCCTACTGTACTATTAAATATATATGTTACTATATATATACACATACACACATGCAACTCTTCACTGAACAATCTGTGTAATGACCACTTGGACTTATGACTAGTTCTCCAGTGTGGAGCCTCCCTTTTCTCAGCCTGTGTGAATTCAGGAACCCCTTTCTCATTCTTTGTCTCATTTCCGTCGTTGGATAATCGTTGGATAATATTCACTATAGAAGCATTTGCAATCACAATATTTTGAATCAACAAAAAAGAGTTATGCTGGATTTAGAATATTGCGTTGTGGTATGTCTTGCTGCTTTCTATATGTATGAAATGACAGTATTCTAGTGTGGCCTCAGGCATTATCTATTGAAAAACACATACCCTGTGACTCAATGAGACATCCGCCTGTAAGCTCCTTGCTTATTGACCAGTTTGCTTAAGGAATTAGTGGTAGGAATGAAATTCGGTTGTTAAGCAAGGAATGTGTGCATGTGTATGTACACGTGTGCATGTATATTTCCTATTGGTTCTGTTTCTTGTGAGAACCCTAACAATACATGAGTTAATGATCTAATTATTTTCCATTCATTTCATTCTGTCCAAGAAATCACTTCAGTGGCTTTGGAGTTGATTATGGGGGCCAGCAGGAGGTATGATGGTTGGGGTGCTGGACTTCCACATGGTTAACCCTGGTTTGAGTCCTGGGCCTGGTGGCTTACTTTCTCACTTTCCTTTTCTCTCTCTATTTCTCTCTAGTCAAATTAAAAGGTAATAATTGGGACCAGCAGTTAGTGTAATAGCTATGTCGCTAGACTCCCATGTAGTCGACCGTGGTTCAAGTCCCAGACCTGGTGGCTTAAACTCACTCTGGGTGCATGTGCGTGCGTGCCCAAGATCCCGAGAGGAGAATGGAGGAGAAGGGATTGCAGTATGGCTATCCCCCCTGGGGGGTGATTTCTCACTTTCTGTCTCTCTGTCTCTCTCTGTCTTCCTGGCAAGCGCATTCGCCCTATAGCAAAAATCTCTCCAAAACAAAAAGATAATAATAACAAAGAAGATTAAATACATAAATAATTGTTTAAAAAAATAGTTGAGTATGTTCAGTGCAATTGTAGTCAGTGGAAGAGACTTAGGTATACAGTATACAGAGAGGTTAATGAAAACCCATTTTTAAAAGTAAGGTTTGACCTGAATTTTTTCTTCTTTGCCACATACGCCTTTTTATTTTATCAGAATCCCTACACAGTCTCAGATCAAATAAAAGCCCTCAAGAAACCAGTGACAGCCATCAGAGTCCTGCACACTTCATTGGAAAGCCGTAAACACAATTACTGGATTGTTAGGGACTGTAAAACGGAGGCTTTGAAGCAACAGGCACAGAATTACCTTGGGAATGAATGGGGTCCTGTATGTGCCATTACCTCCCTGTAGGAAACCGCCTAAGGAGGGACAAAGGACTGTGGGGTAAAGTGGCAGAGAGATCCCCATTCTACTCCCAGTTCTGATGCTCCTTAGCTGTTGTCTCCTTGGACCATACAGTGACTTGGCTTCTCTGAGCTTCAAATTTCCTCACTTGTAAAACAGAATATTGAGAACCAATTGCAGTAATATCTTAATTCTTTACCCCTTGCAGGTGCCTTGACAAAGTAGCACAGACTGAGTGGATTAAACAACAGAAGTTTGTTATCTCAGTGTTCCAGAGGCTGGAACTCTGAGATCAAGATATTGGCAGTTTGGCCCCTTCTTCAGGCCCTGAGGGAGGGGTCTGTTCAGGTCCTTTCTTATAAGGACACCAGTCATACTGGATTAGGGTCCACTCTAATGACCTCATCTTAATTTTGGTTACCTGTATAAAATCCTTATCTTCTAATAATGACATGTTCCGAGGTTCTGGGAGTTAGGACTTCCACATATAAATTTCGAGAGAGACATCGTTCCGCTCATAGCACCCCTCTTATTTCCATAACTTTTACAGTTTCTCTCATAAAAGAGGTGGAGTGTATTTCCCTATCCTTTGAGTTTGTATTGGTCTTGTGACTTGCTTTGGCTAAAAAGAAGCCTGAAAAGGTATGAGGGAATTTCTAAAAAGCTTATGGCAAAATGGAATTCAGGTACAAGTTTATTTTTGTGCAAAAAAAAAAAGGAAATTCATGCATAGTTTTTTTTTTTATAATACACATTTCTGTGAGTTTTTTCGAAGAGCCCTTTACACACAAGAGAATAGACAGACAATGGATATTACTGTGTTCTTATATCTCCTCCTAAGGAAACTATTGATTTAAACAAAGAGTGAACCAAGGTGATTGATTACTTCCTCTCTGGAAATCTGTGTTGATTTGAAATCTGAAATGGGGGCAGAATGAGGACTCATCCATCCATCCACCCACTCAACAAATATTAAGGATCTACTGTGTATTGGTACATGTTCATTTCTGTCTGCTTTTATTGTCCTGTCCTATTCTTTTTCTCATCTGTGCCTCCTCTTTCACTCTCCTTTTTAAATGTCTACAAGAAGGGGTAAGAACACTTGGTCATCAAGGTAAGTCTGTGCAAGGCTGATGTGGACGGTATTCGTTCTTTTACACTGATAAGTGCCGTGGCCACACCTGGACAACATATTTTTGGTTTGTGTTTTGAGAGACTATGTAGTACAGTGCTTAGAGGCATGCAGATAAGCCTAAATACTCCTCTGTACTTTCCACGTGGTCAAACTAGAGGTTAAATGTTATAATCCACAGTATTTTCAGCCTTTATCTGTGTCTGTTCATCCATTCCTTTGGTCACTTTGTATCATCTGCTGAGAGTCAGGCTCTGTATGACTACTAGGAACCTAGGGGTGGCAGCAATCATTGACTCATTGTAATGATAATAACACCAATTATGTAGAGCTGTTAATATGCCTAAACTGATCTAAATACTTTGTATTTATTAGCTCACTTAGTCTTCACAGTGACTCTGTCACACACACACACACACACACACATCATATATACATACATACATACATGCTATAGTAGCCCCTTTTACAGATAAGGAAAGGGGAGGTCACATGAATGCGTTAATAGTAAGTGACAGAGCTGGAATTTGTATCCTGGCATTTGGATCCAGATGTCTGTTGTCCATTGTCCATTATGCCCCTCTAAAAGTTCCCGTGGCACCACCATGGAAGGCTATGTCCTCCTTCAAACCTCTGCTGGGTGAGCCTGTAAGGCCACTCTTGGTGTGCCAGGTGTTGACACTGTTGGGAATATAAAAGAGTTCTTTCTTCATAATATTTTAAAACCAGTATGGGGACCAGCAGATGGCATATTGGTTACATCATTGGAGTTGATTGCAGTTTGAGTCCTGGATCCGGTGGCTTAAAACTCACATCAGGAATATGTATGTGCATGCCCAAAATCCTGAGAGGAGAATGGAGGAGAAGGGATTGCAGCATGGCCATACCCCTTTGAGAGTGATTTCTCGCTTTCTGTTTCTCTCTCTGGTGAGTGCATGCATCCTATAGCAAAAATTTCTTAAAAATAAAAACCCATAGGGACCAGAAGTTGGTGTAATGGCTATGATGCTGGACTCCCATGTGGTTGACCATGGTTTGAGTCCTGGACCCAGTGGCTTAAACTCACGCCAGGCGCCTGTGCATGAATGCCCAAGATCCCAAGAGGAGAATGGAGGAGAAGAGATTGTGGCATGGCTATCCCCTATGGGGGGGTGATTTCTTGCTTTCTGTGTCTCTCTGTCTTTCTGGCAAGTGCACATGCCCTACAGCAAAAATAACTCTCAAAAACAAAAACAAAATAAAAACAGAATCCCACAAAACCAGTATGTCTTCCAGCCTGGAATTTCAATCCAAATCCCTTCACTCATGGACTTGCTCCTCAATCCTGCGAAGTTTCTTGTCTGACCTTCTGAAGCTGACCCTCAGCAGAACATCTGTTATTGCCCATCTTTGCACTAGGAAGATCAGCA
>NW_006159813.1:3984736-4035630 GCF_000334495.1 Tupaia belangeri chinensis | reverse complement strand
GCATCCAAAGACTTTTTATCTAAGCCTCAGTCTCTTCATCTGTGAAATGGGAACAAATTAAATGATAGTATAACATTAGACACAGACATTTATTGAGCACTCAGTGTGTGGAAGCACCATGCCAAAAGCTTTGCCCCTCGCATGTTCCTATTTAATGCTCAAAGCAACATTGTTAGGCAGGCACACAGTAGCTCACAGCATGGCCAAAGACATACAGCAGAGCCTGCATCCAAAGCCAGACTGTACTGCATCAAACGCTTCACCCTAACGTTTCACAGCAGTGGTTCTCACAGGGCACTGTCCCCCAGGACTCCTTCCAGAAATGTGCAGAGATGATGGGGATGGTATAAAACTGGTATGATTTGCTTTAAGGGACCAGGCGAGCTAGACACTCAGCAATGTGTGGAGAAGCATTATCCTGCATCCTGTGTGACTTTCCAGTGTCCTGCCAGACATCCGCATAGTTGAAAAATCTGTTTATAATCAACTGAGCCTGTTTTAGGTATAAGCATAGAGTATAGTTTCCATGGTTTTAGTATATTCTGCTTTTTCAAGGAATGCAGCTTACAGTGTACATCCATTCTGAATGAGTGTGCTTTATTTATTTATTTAAAATACTATAAAAATAATTATTTAATTTATTATTATTTTTTTATTTAATTTTCTATAGGTGAATGTGCTCACCAGAGAGAGAGAGAGAGAAAGTGAGAAAAGAAGCCACTAGGTCTGGGATTCAAGTCATGGTTGGCCGTTTGAGAGTCTAGCACCTTGACCACCATGCCACTTGCTGGCCCCTATTTTTAAAAATTAAATTATTTCTTCTATGAGTGAGACAGAGAGAGAGAGAGAGTATGCCGAATAGGGTTTTGACACGATAATTCACCCCTAGCCGTAGGCAGGCCAGGATCTTGGACACACCTGTGCCCAGTGTTTTCAGAGAAATCTCCAGAGGTGACCCTGGAACCTTCTAATGCGAGTCCTTTTTGCAGTATCCCATTTTACTGTGTACCACCTTCTGACCCCCAGTCACAGTTTATTTGGGGAGGAGGGGCCTTTATCCATATTTGTATACCGTTAGAAAAATCACATCATCAATGGCAACACTGTTCAAGGTAGATGAGGGCCAACACCACCCCAAATCAACTTGTATTTATAGCTTTATGCAAACAGTGGCCTTTTGTTTAGGTGTCAATATCAGCTTGTCTCACTATGTGTTTGAACATTTACAAATGAAATTGATTTTTAAAAATTATCTATGTGGGGCCAGCTGGTGACGTAGTAGTTAAGGCATTGTATTCCCACATGGTCATCCATGGTATGAGTCTTGGACCCGATGGCTTGAAACTCAATGTCAGTCATGTGTGCATATGAGCCCAAAATTCCAAGAGGAAAATGGAGGAGAAAGGATGCAGTGGCCACCCCACCCGCCCAGGGTGATTTCTCGCTTTCTGTCTCTCCTGCAAGGGCACATGCCCTATTGCAAAAATAGCTAAAAAAAAAAAAAAAAAAAAAAAAAATCTATAGATGGGGCCACAGCAAGTGGCATGGCAATTAAGGCGCTGGATCTCACATGGCCAACTCCACAGTTTGTGTCCTGGACCCGAAGACTCGAAAAACACATGAGGTATATGTGCATGTGTGCCCAAAACCCTGAGAGGAGAATGGAAGAGGAGGAATTGTAGCATGGCCATCTCCCTGGTGATTTCTCACTTTCTGTTTCTCTGTCTCTCTCTGATGAACACATGCATCCTATGGCAAAAATCTTTTTTGAAAAAATATATGTACATAGATTATATTATCTCTGGATTTCAAGTAAAGGGTACATCATGATGTAGTTATTATTAAAGAGTGGGTAGATGAATTATTGCCCCCAATTCTTTCTTTCCATTCATGGAATTACATATTAACACACTCTGCCATGTGACTTAAGTTACATCCTTGGAACTCCCACTAAAACCAGAGACCCTTTCCTTGGCTCACTGATTTGGGGCTCAGCTATGAGAGTTGTTGGCCAATGGAATATGGATAGGGTGGAAATGTTCCTACCCTGAGCCTGGCCCCCACGAGACATCACACACTGCTGTTAGTTCTCTTGTGCTCCTGTCACATGCTTTAAGCTTGGGAGGCTGCTGGTCTGAGGAAAATGGGGAGATCTTTGAACAGACCTGAAACCACACCAGAATGTGGTATCTAGCCTGTTGGATCCCAGATGCACTCAGCAGAACCATCACCAGTCACAAAGCCCATGAGTAAAACACTAAATATTTATTTTAGATGCCATTGAGATTTTGAGATTGTTACATATCAGAAACTGTTACAAAGGGATCTTATATCTGATAGGATTGATAAACACTGCATTCTACTATTTTTTCAGTAGGCAAAGCAGTTTAAGTTTTAGCACACACAGAGTGAGAGCTTCGTAAATGGGGAATTTTCTATTTGCATGGTGGAATGGGTAAATGATATTCTAATATGGTGATAAGGAGAACATAGATACACAGCTTTCAAATCCTTAAGCTTAGGGGCTCTGCAATTACTATTGAACTCTCCGACCACTAGGGTAAGTGCTGGTGGTTTAGGAGAGTATAAATTCACGGAACAGGCAGGTCAGAGATAATTGAAATGGGACCTGGCACCGTGGAAACATCAAGCATGTTTTAGCTTTGTGACTGTGGGTTATAATTACCAAGTTATTAACTGGAGCGTTACTTGAAAGATTGATGGCTCTTGCTCAATGTAATGTGTCCTTTAAATGCTAAATAATAAGTTAAATGCAAGGAATAAATAAGTTCGATGGCTTATTTATGGGGGTAATTATGGAATATTTTCAGCCCATAAACTAGGGCATCTGTAGAAACTCAATGCTAGGAGGAGAAAGAGCCCTGAATTAGGAATAAGGAGATGTGGATTTTCTGCCACCTGCCAACTAGTGACCTTGAACAGGTTACATCATTGCTCGGAGCCCTAGTTTCATTTGGAAAATTAGAGGTGGGGCGGGGAGATGAAATACCCATCTCATAGAGTGGCTGTGAGGAGTCAATGACATGATTATATATGTGGTGATGAGCACAGTGTCTGACACATAATGAATGGTTGCAGAATGTGAACTCTCATTCTGTCATCATATTTCAAATAGATTTGGCCTGTCCAGTGAGAGATTCCCTTCTTTAAGTTTTTAGTCAATAAGTAATTGGTACAATTTGCAGTAGACCATCAATGAATTCTCACTGGAAAAAAAAAGAAAAAAGCACACTCTTTAATTGTCCTTTTCTACTTACAAACAAAACAAACAGAAACATGGGTAAATACAAGCAAGAATGAAAATTGCCCATCGAATCCCACACTCTAAATATAACCACTATTAACATTTTATGGATGCCTAGTCTTTTTTTTTCTTTTTTTGGACCATGTATGGAATTTCTTTTTTAAATCTGAAATTGGAGTCATGCAGTACATGCTGATTTGCCACCTGCTTTTGAGATGTTTCCAGTGTCATTAAATATTCTCCTAAAACAGACTTTTTAATGGTTGCAGAGTAGGGTGTTCCCGAGGAACACTGTCTAAGTGGTAGAGTTATTCGTGGAAGCTACTTAGCCCATTCACTTAAATTATACTTTCAGACTTTCTGAAATCTTCATTTCAAATTGGTCTTAAATGGGCCGGGGCTTGGCTTTAAGATTCCTCTCCACCTCCTCCTTCCTCCCCCTACTGCCCCCATGCTCTCTGTCAAGTAGTTAATGATTGTACCAGGCACTTATTCAGTAGGGGAGCTCTCAGTTTAAAGGTTCTCCATGGCGAGCCATTTTGTAAAAGGGAAGAATGTCATTCAAATAATCACCCTCTAATTTCTCTGCTTTGCTGAGTTTTTCTTTTTTTCTTTTTTTTCTAAACTGAATCCCTTCTTAAAGGAAGGTCCATCTTCAGGTAAAAACTTCCCACTAGCCTTCTTAAGCCACCTTACTTGATGTCAAGTAGCACTTTTTCTCTGAATAACAAGAAAAAATATTTCATTCTGTCCCTCTGTCCCCTACAATCCTGGCTTATTGACTCCTACTGGTAAGTATTTGAGATGAGTTTAAGTGATTTTCATATAAACATTAAAATAATTAGCTTGAACTTATTTTAATGTGGATTAGAAATGCATATCTTTATACTTACCTTTTTTTAAAGGTTATTATTATTATTATTATTATTATTATTATTATTTGCCATAGTGTGCATGCGTTTGCCAGACAGGAGAGAGACAGAGACAGTGAGAAGGAACGTGAGAAATCACCTTCCAAGGTGGACAGCTACATCACAATCCTGTCTCTTCCATTCTCCTCCTGGGAGTTTGGGCAAGCACAAATGCCTGGTGTGGTTTTCAAGTCTCCAGATTCCAGACTAGAACCGTGGTCAGCTGTATGGGAGTCTAGCCGTGCCTTGATCCCCATGACACCTGCTGACCCCAGTATATCTATTTTATAATTAAACTTGAGATTCCATGGATAACATTGTTTAAGGTTGGGTAGAATTTTTTTTTCTTTAATTGTCAGAGGGCATGTATGCTTGCCAGAGACAGAAAGAGAGAAGGAGAGAGAAAGTGCTCCTCATCCCCCAATGGGGCATGATTATGCCATAATCCCTTCTTCTTCATGTCTCCATCCTGATAGGGTTTGGGAGCATCTACATACATGTGCCTGATGTGATTATCAAGTTACTGGGGCTGGGTTTTGAACTGTGGTAGGCCACATGGGGTCCAGCTCTCTTAATTAGCTACCTTGGGGCTGATCAAGATAATTTTTTTTAAAGTTTATTTATTTCTTCCAAGAGTGAAATAGAGAGCACCCTAGGAGAGTCTTGATGCCACAATCCGCTCATAGCCTTCAGACATCACGGATCACAGGCAAGCACTTGCCCAGTATACGTGGGGAAGACTCCAGACTTGATTCAGGAACCTCCCATGTGGGTCAGCCTTGCAAAGTGTGGCCTTTTACTGCTGTGTCCCTCTCTGATCCCAGAGGTAGAATTTATTTAAGCATGAAGTTTATTCATGTGAAAATGATGTTACAAAAAGTCGAACATGCGAGGTCAGCAGGTGGCGTGGTGGTTAAGGGTGCTGAACTCCCACATGACTGACAGCAGTACAAGTCCTGGAGCTGGTGGTTTGCTTTCTTACTTTCTCTCTCTCTCTCACTCTGTCTCTCTCTGGTCAAATTAAAATAAATAAATAAAGATAAATAAAATAATTATTTAAAAAAATAAAAAGCCAAACATGGTATGGAATTTTTTTTAAAAGAGAGATTTTTGCTAAAGGGCATATGGGCTCACCAGAGAGACAGAGAGACAGAAAATGAGAAATCATCCCTGGGGAGGATGATCATGCTATAGTCCCTTCTTTAGTCTCCTCTCAGGATTTTAGGCACACATGCACATGTGCCTGGCATGAGTCTTAAGAGCCACTGGGTTCAGGATTTGAACCACAGTTGACTGTGTGGGAGTCCAGCAACATAACCATTATGCCATCTGCTGGTCCCTTGGAAATTTGACATTTGATAAATCTGGTGATTTCCATTTTGCACTCGTCATACCACAGATGGCCATACCACAATCCCTTCTCTTCCATTCTCCTCTTGGGATTTTGGGAATGCATGCACACATGCCCAGTGTGTTTTAAGCTGCTGGGATTGGGACTTGAACTGCAGTTGACTGTATGGGAGTCCAGCGACATAACCATTATGCCTTCTGCTGGTCTGCATCTCCATTTCTTTGCTCTGCTTTTTTTGAGTTGACCCCACATACAGACAAGTTTTCTCTTTATGGTCTTATAGTGATAGTCCAGGGTCTATGTCCAACAGGAAAAGTAAGATAGTCTTCATCTCAGGATTTCTAGCAAAAGTCTCCTTGCATCTCATGAACTCTGATTGGGTCATATGATTGTCTCTGAACCAGAGGAATTTAATGTGTTGATTGGCTTGGGCCTGGGTCACATGTTCTGACCTGGGTTGGGCGATGGAGCCTCATCTGTAGCACATTAACTGAGAGTGGATAAATGGTTTCTCCAGAGATAATTCAGACTACTTTGCCAGGAGAAGAGTGAAATGGATACAGGTGGAGCCAGCAGGTGACATGGTAGTTAAGATGCTGGACTCTCGCATGGCTGACCATGGTTAGAGCCCGGACTTGGCAGCTTGAAACTCATGCCAGGTATATGTGTGTGCATGTCTCAAATCCTAGGAGGAACATGGAAGAGAGGGGATTGTGGTATGGCCATCCTTCTTGGAGGGGGGTTGATTTCTCACTTTCTCTCACACTGTTGCTCTGTCTCTCTCCTGCAAGTACATGCGCCCTATAGCAAAAGCTTAAAAAAGAAAAAAAAATTAAAAAAGAGAGAGAGAGAAAAGAAATGGATACAGGTAGGCAAAAACTGCAGATGTCCAACTCCTGATCCTACCTAGGGACATGACCCTGCGTGTTAGTGTGGAAAATTTGCAAACTTCTGCAGGAAAGAGTAGAAGAGATAGAAAAGGAGAGGGGTGAGTGGACTTTTTACAATTGGAAGATGGCCAACGGTGAGTGGCTACTTGAGATGATGGTGGTTATGATTCTAGGCAGAAGCAAGTCTTACCTCCCCACTTGGTCCCATTTATTTTAAGACTCCCTAGTGGTCAAGTCTCATAGTCACGTGCTCAAGTCAAGTTCAAATAATAGCTTCGGGCAGGGGTGGCACATGCCCCAACACATAGTTACTGGAGGCTAGAAGATTGTGACATCGAGACCAACTCTCTCTCCCTGTCTCTCAACATTTTTTGGCTAACTAGCTGGTAGCATGGTGGTTAAGGTAGCTAGATCCCAAGTGGCTGACTGTGTGGTTTGAGTTTGGACCAAGCAGCTTGAAAAACACCAGATGCCTATGGATGCATACCCCAAATCCCAAGAGAATGGAGGATGAAGGAACTGCAGTGTGGCCATCCCCCAGAGAGGTTATTTCTTGTTTTCCTCTACTTATTATTATTTTTTTAATTTCCAAAGAATGCACATACCAGAGAGAGAGAGAGGGAGAAGAAAGCATTCCCTAGTGGGGCATGGTGGGGCATGGTCTTGCCAGTGCCCCAACACCGTGTCTGACATAAAACTGATACTCAAGACATAATTATGGAAGGAAGGCGAAAGGAAGGGTGCAAACTGACCTTCCTACGTGTCAGCATTGCGGGGTGTTATGTTAGTGCTGTGCCACTGTGGCCGGCCAAGTCTGATAGTTTTTCAAGAATACGTTGCTGGGACCAGCAGTTAGCGTAATGGCTATGTCGCTGGACTCCCACATAGTCAACCACGGTTTGCATCCCGAACCTGGTGGCTTAAAACTCAAGTTGGGCGCATGTGCGTGCGTGCCCAAGATCCTGAGAGGAGAATGGAGGAGAAGGGATTGCGGCATGACCATCCCCCCTAGGGGGTGATTTCTTGCTTTCTGTCTCTCTGTCTCTCTCTGTCTGGTGAGCGCACGCACCCTATAGCAAAAACCTCTCCAAAAAAAAAATACATTGCTGTGTTAGCTATTCTGGGTTAATTTTCTTATCATCCTTAGTGTGTGTTCCCTTCATTACTTTGATTTCTTCATTAGGATTCATATTATGTATATATTCTATATCTATCTTTTTTAAATTTTTTTCTTGGGGCCAGTAGGTGGCATAGTGGTTAAGACGCTGGACTCCCACATGGCTAACCACAGTATGTGTCCCAGACCCTGTGGCTTGAAACTCATGCCAGGCATGTGTGTGTGTGCATGCCTAAAATCCTGAGAGGAGAATGGAGGAAAAGGGATCGTGGCATGGCCATCCCTCCTGGAGCGTGATTTCTCACTTTCCCTCTCTCTCTCTTTCTCTGTTTCTCTCCAGTGAGTGCAAAACCCTAAACATTTTTTTTCTTTTAACCTGTTTTGAAATGTTAAGTTATAATTTTTTTTTCTTCTCTTTCTCAGGGGCATGTATTTCTGATGTACTTTCATTATCTGTAAATTCTATATTTTCTTAGATTTTGAATGGGACTTGACAGTGATGCCTTTTCTTTTCTTTTTTTTCTTTCTTTTTTTAGTAAAATGAGTTTTCTATAGTTCTGTATGGAAAAATCAGGCTAGGATCACTTTTCAAGTTTCCTTTTCCTAGGGCTCCATGTTCAGTTGTTTTCACTAAGTGATTAAAAATATGGCCTTGGGCCAGCCTCATGGCACAGCCAGTAGCAAACTGAATTGTGGGTGTGGGGTGTTGGAAACAGCCAACTGTGGGTTAGGATCCCTGAGTTGACCTTAAAGTGCGTTGAGCGTGTGTATACATACCTAGGATCCTAAGGGCTTGAGACAGGAGACTGCGGTGTAATGGAACCCTGTCAGGGTTGATCCCCTCCCCCTCATGCACACATGTACTTTTTATAATGAATAAAATAAACTCTTAAAAAAATATGATCTTAAGATCCCTAGAGGAGAAAAGAGGAGAAGGGATTGTGGCGTGGCCATCCCCCCTGGGGGATGATTTCTTGTTTTCTATCTCTCTGTCTCTCTCTCTCCTTCTGGTGAGTGCATGCGCCCTATAGCAAAAACCTCTAAAAAAAACCAAATATGGTCTCGAGGGACCAGCAGTTGGCATAATGGCTATGTCGCTGGACTCCCATGTAGTCGACCACGGTTTGAGTCCTGGACGTACATGCGCCCTATAGCAAAAACCTCTAAAAAAAACCAAATATGGTCTCGAGGGACCAGCAGTTGGCATAATGGCTATGTCGCTGGACTCCCATGTAGTCGACCACGGTTTGAGTCCTGGACGTACATGCGCCCTATAGCAAAAACCTCTAAAAAAAACCAAATATGGTCTCGAGGGACCAGCAGTTGGCATAATGGCTATGTCGCTGGACTCCCATGTAGTTGGCTGCAGTTCTATTCCTGGACCCGGCAGCCTAAAACTCTTGCTAGGCACATATGTGTGTCCAAAATCCCAAGAGGAGAATGGAGGAGAATGAATGCAGCATGGCCACCCCCTTGGGGGGGATTTCTCACTTCTCTCTGTGTCTCTCTGATCACACGTACCCTATAGCAAAAGTATCGCTCTCCCCCTGCCCCCCAAAATGGTCTAGTAGGCCCAGCCATGGTGGTGTACACTGGCAGATGCTACTATTTGTCAGGCAGAGGCCATGTAGGAGAACTGGAGTTTGGTTCCCAGCCAGACAGGAGGGCACTTGCTTGTAATCAGAGACTGAGGCAGGAGGATCACGACATAGTGAGACCCTCTCTAAAATGAAAATATGGCCTAGGACTTTCAGATGTGTCCTTTCTACCGGCTCTTCTCTTCCCTCTGCCACTATTGTCCCTCTCTGCCTGTCCTGTCTGGATTCTTCTCCCAACAGTTTACCTTCATTGCTGGCCTTTGTCCTAGAAGAGAGCTTGATTTGTCAGACCGGAGAATTCAAGCGCTGAGCCTTCTCAGTGCATAGACCTTATCTCATCCTGAGCGTCTCTTGTACTTACCTGGGAGCTGATGTCTGTAGACCTCCCCCTAGTTTCTGCTGATGCTCTTGGGCTGGCTTGCTTTGCTTTTCTGTGAGCATCAGTTGGCAGCTTGGGTTTGGGGGATCTCCGAGAACCCCTGTCCCCCCCGTTCCTTTGTTTCATTGTGCAAAGTTGCCGATATCATGTGGGCACTATAGCTGGTTTGTCCCCATCCACTCCACACTTTGGGATTGGTGGGGATACCTTGTCACCTAGCATTGTCATAGATGTTGCCTGAGAATTTCTCATTTTGTTCTCTGTTCTGGTCAAGTTCCCAAGGCTTGAGAGGGCACCTTTCATCCACGTGACTAACTGAGAGAGTGCTCTCAGAGAAGAAGAAGGGGGAAAGAGGAGGTAGGAGCTAAGCAGAGAAAGGGTCTCAGCTGGATAAAAGCCCCAGCCTGCCCCGAGAAGAGCTCTGGAGGGTGAACTATATTACAACGCTGTCTCACCTTAGGTAAGGATGGGTGGCCTTTCATCCCTTCAGCCAGTAATGGCTCTGCACCACTCCCTGAGAGCTGGGCAAGGGCCTCCCATTGACCTGAGAGCAGTTTTCAGAGAAAGCTCAGCTGTGAGCTTAGTGTGGGAGATGGTGCATCAGGCCAGTCTAGGGAGTCAGCGCAGGGCACACCAAACACATCCAATCCCACCCGCTAAACACTCCTACTCATTCTCTCCATTTACATGGGGAGTGTGGGGCAGTTCTAGAACCGTATCACTGCTTCTGTCACCTTCCCAGAATCTCAGTTATCTTTTACGTGAGATCATTCTTCCTCCACCTAGTCCCTTCTTTTTTACAGAGCTCTGATCTGAGAAACAGCATCTTTCAATAATAAATTAAAGATTATATGAAGATTTCCTTGAGGTAAGACTTTATGTCTTTTTAGTTCTGAGTCCCCAGTGCCTTACAAATACACGTGGTGGGTATAACTAGCTCATTAGATAAGCCTTTCTCTCTCTCTTTTTTTTTTTTTTTTGGAGAGGTTTTTGCTATAGGGCGCGTGCGCTCACCAGATAGACAGAGAGACAGAGAGACAGAAAGCGAGAAATCACCCCCTGGGGGGATGGCCACACAGCAATCCCTTCTCCTCCAGTCTCCTCTTGGGATCTTGGGCACGCACACACAAGCGCCCGGTGTGAGTTTTAAGCCACCGGGTCCAGGACGCGAACCGCGGTCGACTACGTGGGAGTCCAGCAACCCAGCCATTACGCTAACTGCTGGTCCTAGCCTTTCTCTTTTAAGTTAAAATAATTTTTTTCTTAAAAATGGGGTCTTGTCATGTTGTGATCTACCTGCCTCCGCCTCCCTGGGTGGCTAAAACTATGGATGCACACACTATGTGCCTGGCCTTTAGGATGGACTGGGAATCAAACCTGAGCCTCCCATGGAGTCCCAGTTTGTGGAGCATGCCTCTTAGCAGTGTGCACCACCCTGCCTGGACTGATGGGCTTTTCTTTTTTTGGATAGGCTTTTCTTGATGGTGTACAAAGATGAAAGACTTGTCCACTGCCTATGGATTCGTTACCTGTTTTTGTAAGATATCGCTGGCAGGTCCCAGAGCTTTGGAGAATCATCTGTTAAAAGAATAGGCTGCTTTCAGTAACTGTGGAGTTCAGTCTATTGTCTAATTTGAATCGTCTCCTCTTCCTCCCTTGGAGGAAGAAGCATGGGTAATTTTTCATTAATTCCACAGCCAGCTACCTTCTTCACTGCAGGTTGTAGTTTTTGGCTCTTGGGTTTGGAGGAGGATGGGTAGAAAGAAAGATGGGGTATGGGGAGGAGGTTAGCCAGGTAACTGTTATGCAGCAGGTGCAATTGCCATTTGAGATTACCATCCTCTGGGAGGGTGGAAATCAGAGCTGACTCTCTCCCATGGGACACTTGTGGGTTCCCAGGAGAGCCTCCCACTTGAATCTGTGACTACAGAGCTCTTTCTGCTTCCAGCTCCCTAGCTGTGCCTTGGTCTCCTTATATCTTTTTTTAAAGATTATTTTATTTGGGGCCAGCAGTTGGCATAATGGCTATGTCTCTGAACTCCCATGTAGTCGACTGTGGTTTGAGTCCCGGACCGGTGGCTTAAACTCATGCTGGGTGTGTGTGCGTGCATGCCCAAGACCCTGAGAGGAGAAGGGATTGTGGCATGGCCATCCTCCCTGGGGGGTAATTTCTCGCTTTCTATCTCTCTGTTTTTCTAGCAAGTGCATATGCCCTATAGCAAAACCCTCTTAAAAAAAGAAAGAAAGAGAAGAATTTTTTTTAACTTTATTTATTTATTTAATTTTTTGGAGAGGTTTTCGGTATAGGGCATGTGCGCTCGCCAGAAAGACAGAGAGAGACAGAGAGACAGAAAGTGAGAAATCACCCCCCAGGGGGGTATGGTCATGCCGCAATCCATTTTCCTCCATACTCCTCTTGGGATCTGGGGCACACACGCACTTGTGCCCAGCATGAGTTTTAAGCCACTGGGTCCAGGTCGCGAACTGCAGTCGACTAGATGGGAGTCCAGCAACATAGCCATTATGCTAAATGCTGGTCCCATTTATTTATTTAATTTTAATTGCACCAGAAAGGGACAGAACAAGACAGAGAGATAGAGAGGGAAAGTGAAATAGCAAGCTGCCAGTTCCGGGACTTGAACCATGTTCGGCCATGTGGGAGCCCAGTGCTCTTAACCACCATGCCACCTGCCAGCCGCAGTCTCCTAATATTTTCAAGCACTTCTCTTGGGCAGGATACTCTTTAAGATGTCACCAGCCAGTTCTTGTCTATAGGAACCATGTAAGTGTCTAGGGAATTGGTTCCTTTGCCCCTGCCCCATCATTGGATGGAAAACTGGCTCCCAGGGAAGCCAGCTCTGTTCTCAACATGGAAAACTCCAGACACACACAGCTTCTTGTCCTGTTAGAGTTCTGCTGGGACTCTAACACCACCCTGAGTTCACCAGATCCCATATACCAAGTTCTCTAAGGCCTCCTCTGCTTGGTTTGAAGAAAGAGGTCATACTTCCCCTCACTTACTCCCTATGATGAGGTGTGGGGGAGCATAGTCCCCCAACAAATATCCATCGCAAAATCTTCACTCCATTCCCCTCAAACTGAAACCTCATTTTTGTAGCCCAGAGATGTTCTTTGGCTATTCAATAAATGTTTGTTTGGTGGTTAACTTGAATAGGATTAGAGGTTTGTTTTGTTTTTTTAACTGACAGAAGCTAATCCTCTTTGTTTATGTTGGGTAAGCAAATATAGGGAGCAGTCTGCACATTGTCCCGGGATTAACTTTTTAGGAAAACTTTTGGGATTTGATCAAGGTCACCTCTCCAGTTGCCTGGTATGCAAAGCCTACTAGAGAGAAAAACAAGAATCAATTTGCATAAGATTTCTGGGGCTTCCTAGGAGGACCGGAATCAATAGACCAATCAATATCTAGTGTCCCAAATTAATAAAAAGACTCAGTGGAAGGGAATTGTGGGGATCTTGCCCAAACTCCAGTGACACAGAGAAGAGCTTTGGAAACTATGAAATAAAATCATAGTTGAAGGAGGAACCAGCAGATGGCATAGCGGCTGTATCACTGGACTCCTACATGGCCTACCATGGTTTGAGTTCCAGACCCAGCAGCTTGAAACTCACACTTGGGCGTGTACATACATGCCCAAAATCTCAAGAGGAGAATGGAGGAGAAGGGATTGCAGCATGGCCATACCCCCTGGGGAGTGATTTCTCACTTTCTATCTCTCTGTTTCTCTATGTCTCTCTGGCGAGCACACATACCCTATAGCAAATATCTCTCTTAAAAAAGAAATGTCATGTTGAAGGACAGGGGAGTAGAGTTTGAGGACACAGGCCCAACATGAAGTGGTTAAAATTTCCTCTGGAATTGAAAGCAGGGACTCAAACATCCGTACCTGCATACAGATGTTTGCAGCAGAACTATTCACAGTAGCCAAGAGGGGGAAACAACCCAAATGTCCGTCAGCAGATGCCTGGATAAACAAATGTGATAAACCTATATAGTGAAGTATTATTCAGCCATGAAAGGATTGAAATTCTGGCACCTGCTACAATGCGGATGAACCTTGAAAACATGCTTAATAAAAGAGTAAGATGCAAAATGACAAATACTCTTTGATTCCAATGACATAAGAGTAGGTAAATTCATAGAGACAGAAAGAACAGGGGTTACTACGGGCCAGGGAAAAGGGAGAATGAGGAGATAGGACTAAATAAGTGCAGTTTCTGACTGGGATGGTAAGAAGGTTCTGGAGATGGATGGTGATGATAAGTTACATGACATTGCAAATGCCACTCAATTGGATAACTACAGATAGTTAAAATGGTAAATCTTAAGTCGTGTGTATTTTGCCACAAAATTTCTGAAAATTTTATTTTATTTATGATAGAGGATGTGCATGTGAGAGAGAGAGAAAGAGAGAGAGGGGGGAATATCCTTGACAGGGTCTCATCATGCTGCAATCCCCTCATCCCCAGTCCTGTAGCTCATCAGGATCTTTGGCATCTGTGTATGTGCCCAGCATGTCTTCAGGCTGACCCAGAGATCCAAACCCATAGTCGGCCACATGGCTTCCAGTACTGCAGTTCAGTTTGCCATTGACTGTGCCACCAGGCTGGGCTTAAAAATACTTTCTTAAACTCTAGACTACCCTGGCCAGTTGTCTCCTAGAAAATACCAGTATGAAATTAGGTGAGCAATTGAAGGAGTCCAACTTGCTTTCTCTCTCTTTCTTTCTCTGGTGAGCACATAAGCCCTGTAGCAAATTAAAAATTAATAAAAATGATAAAGTTAAATAAATAATTTTTTTTGAGAGGTTTTTTCGCTATAGGGTGTGTGCGCTCGCCAGACAGACAGAGAGAGACAGAGAGACAGAAAGCGAGAAATCACCCCCCCAGGGGGGATGGTCACGCCGCAATCCCTTCTCCTCCATTCTCCTCTTGGGATCTTGGGCACGCACGCACACGTGCCCGGCGTGAGTTTTAAGCCACTGGGTTCGGGACGCGAACCGTGGTCGACTACGTGGGAGTCCAGCGACATAGCCATTACGCTAACTGCTGGTTCCCTAAATAAATAATTCTTAAAAAAAATAAAAGGTAGGAGGTGCCGTTGCAGAGTGGCTCTGGTGTTACCACTTACCAGGCACACTGTGAGGCTTTAAATTATTCTGTACCCAACCTTGACATCACTTTCTCTGAGATGTCAAGCTTCAGAGTCAACAATCCTCACCCCTCTGAGCAATAGCATCCCCCACTCCGCAATTGAAATATGGGCATTGGATAAGATGCTTTTCTGGACTGCTAATGTCCCTGGGTAATCAGAATAATTTAGAGGGTAGGGTAGGTCCCCACAAAGACATACGAGCTCCTACTAGCCTAACTGGTGACACTTATGAATGTTACTTCAAAAGAGACCATCAGGCCACAAGAGGGCAATGCTTAACATAAAAGAAAGTATTGCTGATGGGAGGATTTCAAGGAAGGATTGAGAGGGCACTGTTTTGGGATGGAGCTTTCTCTTAAATTATAATACTGTATCTCACCTGCTCTAGCCCTAAACATGGCAGCACGTGTTTATATGCATGTATGTTTTCAAGACACAGGGAAAAAGTGAGAGAGAGGGGTTGAAGAAATAGAAAGAATAGATCAGACCTGTCTATGCGATGTCTTTAGTAAGGAAGAATGAAGCTCAGCTCTGGTGGTCACAGACAGCGCCACTACTTGGGAGGCTGGAAGTCATATGGGAGGCCCAGGTTCGGTTCCTGGGCCAACCTGAACCCACCATGCAGACTCGAGAGGCTGGGGTAGGAGAATCATGGCATAGTGAGACCTGGACAAAAATACCTATCTCTGTCTCTGTCCCTTTCTCCCTCCTGGCCCCCATAAAGAAAAACAAATAAGAAAGAATAACCTGGGCTGGCAGGTGGCATGGTGGTTAAGGATGATAGACTCCCACATGGGTGACTGTGGTTCAAGTCCCAGACCTGGTGCTTTCTCTCCCTCTCTCTCTTCTTGTGGTCAAATTTGAAATAAATAAAGTTAAATAAAATAATTCTAAAAAAAAAATGCAATAACCCGAGTGGGATTATTTTATGACTGGGTATCTGAACTCTACTGCACAGGCCTATCTCTGTGTCTCTCTTTCTCTGTGCTTCCCCCCCACACACACACACCCCTCTTAAAGAAAAACAAATAAGGGTACCAGTGGATTCCATAATGGTTACAATACTGGACTCCCACGTGGTCTACTGCGATTTGAGTCCCTACCCAGTGGCTTAAAACCGTGCGTGCCTGTACAAAATCCCAAGAAGAGAGTGGAGGAGGAAGGATTGAGGTGTGGCCATCCCCCTTGGGTGATTTCTCGCTTTCTGTCTTTCTGTCTCTCTCTGTCTCTCTAGCGAGTGCACATACCCTATTGCAAAAATCTCTCCAGAAAAAAAAAAAAAAAAGAAAGAAAGAAGGAAGAATAACCCAACTTGGATTTTTTTATGGCTGGGCATTGGAACTCTCTGCACAGGAATCATCTTTCAAAGCCATTCTGAGTTCCCTTTAACACTCTCCCCATAACAGCAACAGCATCAGCAGGAGTTTTCACAGGTCAGGCCAAAACTGTTTCCCTGACAATAAGATTATCCTGGCTAGACTTAGGTACTGCTTAACCAGGTTAGGTACAGAATAATTTAAAGCCTCAGCACTCTGGATTTGGAAATCAGCGGAAGGAATGACAGGTTAAAGGCTGATTTATGCTTTATTTGACTTGCAGAGGTAAAGGAAAGAATAATTGAACACTTGGATCTTGGAAAAAAGTTGGTATGAAGGCATCTTGAAAAAGATTGTTATATTTCCTGAATTTCATAAGGTACCGACCCTGCCCTTAGCACCTGGGCAATATTTTTATATCCATTTTGGTTACTGTTAGTAAAAAAATTTCATTCTGTGCATTAAAATGTTTCATGCAAAGGCTGTAGGTGCCTCTGAAGATCTGTTCATCTGCTCATCCATAATCCCATCTACCCGTGTATCTATACATCCATCAGCTGTCCACATAGTATCCACTTACCTTCACTGACATATCCATCTACCCGTCTACCCACAACCTAACCCTCATTCCTTTTGAACATCGCTCTCATCTAGTGACTTCTCTCCATTCCAGTTTTCTTCCCTACATGTCTATACTAGCCTCCTCAATAGTCTCCTTGCCTCTAGCCTTTTCTATCTTTCATTTTTTTTCATGCAATCCGAGTGATTTTTTTTTTTTTTTGATGTTTTCTATAGGGCACGTGTGCTTGCCGGAGAGAGGGAAAGTTAGAAAACACCTGCCCAGGGGGAATGGCCACACTGTAGTCTCTTCTCCTTTCTCTAGGGATTTGGGGGCACCCCCCCCACAAACACACACACAGACGCATGCACGTACCTGGCATGTTTTTCAAACCTCTGGGTCCAGGACTTGAACTGTGCTGTCAGCTGTGTGGGATTCAGCCAATATTAACTACGATGGCATTAACTGCCCCTTCTTTTTCCTTTTTAAAGTTTCTTTTAGGACTGCCAGGTGGCATGGTGGTTAAAGCATGGAATTCTCTGTGGTTTGAGTCCCAGCCAGTCGCATCTCTGGGTGTATGTGCGTGTGTGCACCAAATCCTGAGAGGAGATGGGAAGAGAAGGGATTGCGGCATGGGCATCCCCCTGTGATTTCTCACTTTCCCTCTCTCTGTCTTTCTCCAGCAAGTATATGTGCACCGTGGCAAAAAGAAAAAAAAAGTTTCTTCTTTCCACGAATGAGACACAGAGCTTGTAAAGAGTTGTCAGACTGGAGTTCCTCTGGTACTTGACTTACAGACCGAAACTCTCTCTGATTATCAGTCACTCCCAACAGCAATACATTTTTGTGTAGCTCTTAGGCCTATCATCAATACACAAGCTGTTGCTATGCTGTGGGAGGTGGGGCACCATCGCTTTTGATGTTCTTGGAGGTCCTTGGTGGTGCCTTAGGGGATGAAACCTATTATATTGTGATATATATTATATTCATGTCTAACATCTGAAACACCAACGTTAGAATTTGAATTTTGGATTACAACTAGGTTTTGCTATTTGAACACCATTTCTTTACTTTAGAGAGAGATTTTTTTGTTATAGGGCATATTTACGTGCCAGAGAGACAGAGACAGAAAATGAGAAATCACCCCCAGGGGGATGGTCACACCGAATCACTTCTCCTCCATTCTCCTCTCAGAATTTTGGGCAAACATGCACATGTGCCCAGCACAAGTTTCAGGCCTCCAGGTCCGGGCCTTGAACTGTGATTGGCCATGTGGGAGTCTGTCTATGTAACCATTACACCAACTGCTGTTCCCCACCATTTCCTTTTTAAAAAAATTGAGATATGATTCACATACCATAAAATTTACTCTCTGAAGTGGTTTTTAGTACATGCACAAAGTTGCGTAACCAATTCACTATCTAATCTAGAACCTTTTATCACCCCCCAAAGTAAAATCCATGTTTATTAACAGTTACTCTCCACCTCCCTCTAGCAGTCTACTTTCTGTTTGTAGATTTACCTATTGTGAATGTTTGGTATAAATGGAATCATACAACATGTGGCCTTTTGTAGCTGACTTCTTTCACTTAGCATAATGTTTTTAAGGCTTATCCATGTTGTAGCATGTATCAATACTTCATTTTTTTTTTATGGCTGAATAATACTCTGTTGTGCGAAGAGTCTACATTGTGTTCATCCATTCAGCAGTTAAGATGCGTGTTGTTTTCACCATCATTTCCTTTTGAAAGAGGAGCCATGTGCCCAAACTAAAATTTCCACATTGTGCAATTTTGCTTGAGTCTTACCTCTTGGTCAGGGAACTTGTCCATTCTGTTTCTCTTATATCTGATGAGCATGGTGCCTTGGGAAGAAGGAGATGTTCCAGAACAGATATGGAATGGAAGAATGACTCCTTCACCAAATATCGTGGTAGACAGTGCTTACTGGATGTTGGACATTTGTCTAAGACTTTAGTCAATCCCTGCAACAAAATGATGCCTTTTTTGGGGTTAAATAAAACTTTTTTTTTTTTTTTTTTTTTTTTTTTTTTTTTTTTTTGCCATAGGGCAATGTGCACTTGCCACAGAGAAACAGAGAGAGAAACAGTGAAATAGAAAATGAGAACTCATCACCCAGGGGCTGGCCACACTGCAGTCTTCTCTCCTCCATTTCCCTCCTGGGATTTTGGGCATGCAGGCACTTGACCCTGGTGTGATTTTTCAAGCCACTGGGTCTAGGACTTGAACTATGATATGCCATGTGGGAGTCCAGCGCTTTAACCACCACATCACCTGCTGGGCCCAATATTAAAATTATTTTGAACTGTTTTTTTTTTTTAAATTTATCTTTGAAAACATATATTTATTTCTTCCACGAGAGAAAGAGCGAGATGGGCACCCCTGCTAGAGTCTCCTTGCCATGAGCCATCTTTAACCTCCAGCACTCTGGATCATTAGCATACATGAGCATACCTGGCTCATACAGGGAGATCCTGGGATGTGAACACAGGACCTTACCATATGCCTTACTCTTTTGCCACTGATGACCCTCTTTTTTACTCATCTTAACCTGACTTCTAGAAACTCAGATCACCAACGTGGCTCAAACTATCAATATATTTCTATTGCACAGCCTTGTTCAAGACTATGGCTTCCTCAAGGCTATGGACTGAACCTTCCCTGTCTCCATCCGTAGACCCTGGCACATAGTTCAAATGTTTGCTAAATACATTCACACGGAGTGTTTGGTCTCACTTTGAACTTGCTTCTTCTAGCAGTTTTCTCTCTGCAAAATGGGATTGGGAAGAAATCAGTTTGTGTAACTGGAATCATCATTTGATTGATCTTGCCTTGGCTATGGTTCAAACACTGGGGGAACCCTTTTCCAAAGGCTGTGGCACAAGGAGTTGGTTTGGCAACAGCAGAGGCAGAATTTGGTGTAGCCTCTACCCGAGTAGGGCAGCTTGGAAACCCAGATGGTGGCCTCCTGAGGGACGATTCCAGGACAGATTTGCCTCCAGGAGGCCAATGGTTCTGGCTCCAGGCAGGAGAATACATTCCAGAGGAAGTTGAAGGGAGTAGATTTTGTACCAGGGAAGAGTGTTGCTTAAGGCGCTCCCAGGAAAAACCGGAGAAACAGCAGATGGGGAATATTGGCCAGGATATGATGGTTCTCATTTAATTAAAATATCACATAGAGAAGGGCTAGGAGTAGGGTACTTAGTGGTGGGCTTGTGATAGCTTAAACACCAAGCCCAGGGAGCAGGAAGATCAACGTAGCATTCTCACAGGGAGAAAATAAATGACCATGAAGTTTTTCTACTTAAACAACTTTTTCCCTTCCTAGTCTTTTTGATATTGACTTAGATTCAACAAGTCCAATAACCTTTTTTTTTTTAATTTTTAAATTTTTTTTTTACTGGTTATTCTTTTTTTATTTTTTTCCATGAGGCATGTGTGAGAGACAGGGAGAAACGGTGAGAGAGAGAGTGAGAAATCACTCCCCGGGGGAATGGCCACACCTCGTTCCCTTTTCCTCTACTCTATTCTCAGGATTTGGGGCATACATGTACACGTGCCTGGTTTGATTTCAATCTGCCAGGTCCGGGATTCAAACCACGGTTGACCATGTGGAAGTCTAGCACTTTAACCACCATGCCACCTGCTGGCCCCAAGTCCAGTAACCATTTATAGTTGCTATTAAAAAGAACCTTTAAAATAATTATAAAAATTTAAGTATTGTTTTCCTGCTTAGATTTCTGAGGTTTTCTTCTCTCTCTCTTTCTCTCTCTTTTATTTATTTATTTATTTTTGCCGGTAGTGGGGTCGGTGGAATGGGAGGGGAGAGAAAGAGACAGAAAAAGAGAGAAATTTTTGTTACTCACTCCTATGATCCTTGGCTCCAGATTTCTGGTAAACTAAGATTCTAGGTGCTACCTCACCTGGCACGTTCAGATTGGTCAAGGATCTGAATCTCTGAACCCACCCATGTGGCCCCAGCCTTGCATAGCTGTACCTTACTGCTTGCATCAAGGTGGCTGAGTCTGTTTCTTTCTTTATTAAATTGCCAGAGGGCATGCATGTTCCCTCTGGCATGAGCACGCATGCCAGACAGAGAGACAGAGAGAGTGGGCTGGCTCTGTGGCCAGGGGAGAGACAGAGAGAGTGGGCTGGCTCTGTGGCCTGGTGGTTAAGGTGTCTGGCTTCCACATGGCTGACCCCACAGTTTGAGACCTGGACCTAGCAGCTTGAGAAACATGCTGGGTACATGTACGTGTGTGCCCAAAATCTCAAAAGGAGGGAGAGATGGAAGAGAAGGGATTATGGCATGACAGTTTCCCATAAGGGAGATGCTTTTTCCACTCTTCTGTCTCTCTGTCTCTCTCTGGTGAGCACATCTGCCCCCCCCCAAAAAAAAGAAGAGGTTGCGCGCGCGAGAGAGAGTGCACCCCTAATGGGGCGTAGTCATACCACAGTCTTTTTCTCGCTATTTCTTTATTCCATCATTTGGGGAGCACACATATATTTAATTAAGCCCAGCATGTGTTTCAAGCTGCCAGGGCCAGGACTCAAACTGTAGCAAGCCGTATTGGATCCCGGTCCCACTGCTCAGTGCTTAACCATTATGCCATGGGGCTGGACCTGGGCCCGCTTTTTTGTTTTAAAGTCTTCAATGTTATATTTGGCCTTAAGATATGCTCAGTTTCCTGTTAGATGGGACAGGAATCCCTGGATGACTAAAATTGATGGAGAGAAAAGAGCCAGTCATTCCCATGGGGCAAATATGTCCCCTGCCCCGTGAAGGGGTGTTCAATGACTCAGAGGGTCTCATCTTCTCAAGGAAACTTTGGTTCCAAGGAACAGAAACCCACTTGGACTTATTCCGAGGCAAGGACTTATTGAACATTGTGCAATCTTGTAGAACCATAGGACATCTGTCATGGGACTGGATTAGATAGTGGTCAAACACCCATTTTTTTTGGTCCCTCTGGGGATGGGATTTTTATACTTGTCTCTATCCATCCCATGATTCTCTTTGCTGAGTAACTTTCTCAGCTTGCTCCCATACTGTCCATCCATTGGATTTCAGTGTGGCTTTGGGCTGTTGTAGAGCAAACACCAGGCAAGGCAGATTTGTGGGTTCAGAACTCACTACTCTCCAATCATTTCTCTTTTTTTTTTTTTTTGGAGAGTTTTTTGCTATAGGGCGCGTACACTTGCCAGAAAGACAGAGAGAGACAGAGAGATAGAAAGCGAGAAATCACCCCCCAGAGGGGATGGCCACGCCATAATCCCTTCTCCTCCATTCTCCTCTCGAGATCTTGGGCATGCACGCACACGCGCCTGGAGTAAGTTTAAGCCACCGGGTCCGGAACTCGAACAGCAGTTGACTACATGGGAGTTCAGCGACATAGCCATTATGCTAACTGCTGGTTCCTCCAATCATTTCTATCTCTTTGTGGTAAGAGTTGAGTGAGGGTAATCTTTCAATTCTTGGATGGGAGGTCAGGAGCTTCATTCAACAATTTTGTAAGGCCTAGGTTTCTAGTTTTTATGTTTATAATAAGTGCTTTATATGTAGATACATTTTAGTCAGGAAAGCCTTGGCTGAGATCTCCAGAAGTAGACTCTCCTCATAGTGTTTACTGTTTATTCGTTCCCAGCATCAAGTTTTCTCTCTTTTCTTAACAGAACCCTAATTTCATTCACATAGTTCCCCTGTCCCCAGTTTTAAGGTTGGATCTAGATCAGGGATCAACAAACATTTTCAGAACAAGGCCAGAAATGAACTATTTTAAGCTATGGTGGTAGTGGAGGCAGATGGTCTCTGTCACTACTGCTGTTGTGACAATTCTACCTTCATAACCAGAAAAACAGCTATAGACAATATGTAAATGGAGGAGTGTGGCTGTGTGCCATAACACTTGATTTGCAAAAACAGCCCAGTGTTCTACATTTGGCCTATGGGTTGTAGTTCACCGGTATTCATCTAGATTAATCTCAACCAGGGTTTCTGGATCTTAGTATTACTGACATTTTGGACAGGATGATTCTTTGGTGTGTGAGGCGGGTGGGTGTGCATTTTAGGATGTTTATCATCATCCCGGGCCTCTACCCAGTAAGAGGTAGATGCCAGTAAGTCTTCTGCTCCCACCTTCCTTCCCACATTGTGACAACCCAAAATGTCTCCAGACATTGCTAAATGTCCCTGGCAGGGGGAGGGGGACATTTCCCTGGTGACTATTCTTGGTCCAGGTGTACACATGTGACCCCAGCTTGTCTAATTAGAACAAATAGAGCCTCACTTCTGGCCCACGGTCTGGGGAGAGGGTCTCTGCCTCGCTCCTGTCAAACTTCATTAAGAAAGCACTAGCACTGAGTGCCACTGCCCAGCCATCTTATAGCCACGGAGGACTCGGACTCAGAATGGAGTCGGCAGTGTAGATGGCAGAGCAGAGACAGTAGGAATCTGAGTCCTTGTGGAACAGCTAGATGAACCAGACCTGAAACCCTCCTTACAAATGGACTTCTTCTTCATTTTTTCATTCATGATAGAGCACATGAACATGAATGAGAGAAAAAGATAGGAGGAGAGATGAACACCCTCCACAAGGTTTGGTTACACCATGATCCCTTTCCTTTAGTCCTTTAGTTTCCTAGTATCCTACGCATGCATGCACTGCCTTGTTTTCAGCCAACTGGGCTTGGGGACTGGAACCACAGTTGGCATGTGGCTTCCACTCCACAGTCTCGTATACTATTGACTGTGCCACACCAAGTCTGGCTGGGTCACAGAGAGACTTGTTGGATGATATGGTACGTTCCCTTATTGTTTTAGGCGGACATTCTTGGGGGGAATTCAGGGAGCTAATTTATCAATGTGAACAACTGGATTTCAACATCTTCCTCCAGGATGGCTGTAATGTTCAGAATGGCTATCAGTCTTTATTTATTTATTTATTTATTTATTTATTTATTTGGAGAGGTTTTTGCTACAGGGCGTGTGCGCTCACCAGACAGACAGAGAGAGACATAGAGACAGAAAGCGAGAAATCACCCCCCAGGGGGGATGGCACGCCGCAATCCCTTCTCCTCCATTCTCCTCTCAGGATCTTGGGCACGCACGCACACGCGCCCGGCATGAGTTTTAAGCCACTGGGTCCAGGATGTGAACCACGGTCGAGTATGTGGGAGTCCAGCGGCATAGCCATTATGCTAACTGCTGGTTCCTATGACTATCAGTCTTGAGGAAAATGGGACAGCAGGGACTGTGAATGGGGCAGATTTTTGTAGCAAGGGAATAGGTGAGGAGGCTCTGATTGGTATCTCATGTTTCCCTTTGGCTTTACACCAGTCTTTGTGTATTATCTCACTATCTGGCCCCATGCAAGTGTAGTGATGCATCTCTTGGGTTTGGAGTTCTGCATGAACTCATTTAGCAAGTATATCTCTTTTAGAGAGGGTTACATTACCTGATGGGTTACATAGAATTTTTTAAATTGTATCTTTCTAGGAAGGAGATTTGATCAGAAAACAGTGGCAGTGTTTGGCAGGATACATGGGGATCAGGTCCTAAATTGCAAATGTAGTAGCTACGAAGATAACAGGAAACCAATTTCTACTCAATTCCAATCACAGTTTCCTCTCAGGATCATGCCCTTGCTGTTTTCAAGCCTCCCTCTCCTCCCCACTCTTCTCTGCCTTCCTTTCTCTCAAGCTCTTATTCCTATTTTTTCAAATGTATGCTTTTTCCCACACTTTGTGTGTTATTTTAATGGGTAAAAAAAAAAAAAAAAAAAAAAAAAAAGAATGTAGAGCAAAATCAATAAAAAGCAAAGTTCTACGAAGATTTTCACAGCAAGTCATTGAGCGGAGCTGAAAGTGCTGCTGGACTTAGGCTGAGAGCCCCGGCTTCAGAACCTGGCCCTGAGCTTGCAGGTCACTTCACTTTGCTAAGCTTCAGCTTATTCATCTGTGGGAAAGGGTAGAATAACACACATGCACTTGTGTGAAGATCAAATGAAAGAGCTTAATGAAGCAGAGGATTGGAGGAGAGCTTACTGTGGTGGTGGTTTCCTGAGTCTGAGCCAAGATTAATGGGATGTAGAGTGCTGCCATGTTTTCCTGGATATTGGCAAGGACCCATGGCTCTCCGCAGTGGTCTCAGAGCCACATGACCAGGGACACCTCTAGGCAGTTTCCCAGGTCTTACAGACAACTGCTGTCAATGCCAAGACACCAAGGGCCCTCTGTACTTAGGGAGGGTGTAGACACACCTTTATGTGTAGGTCAGCCTTGCAGAGTGTCACATTTTACCTCTGTGCCACCATCCTAAACACCGTTTATTCAACTCTGTTGTCCCTCTATATTGTGCTCCACTCTGGGGATACAAAAATGAACCCACAAACACAATTGCTTTTCTCATAGGTCTTACATCTCAGTGGGGAATACAAGCTCTGAACAAATCACCATAGGTGAAAGACACTCAATGGAAGAGAATCGAGTGTGAGGGGAACAGATCCCCAGGGAAATGAACCATATATGTGTGTACATGTGTATGTGTGTGTGGTCAGAGAAGTTCCACCCAAGAATACAGACTTCAGCTAAAGGCGTAGAGTAAGAGTTGCACAGAGAAGGGATGGTGGGGGTGAGGGAAGAACATGCTAAGTAGAGGAAATACCTCGTGCAAAGGCCCAGAGGCTACAGAGAACATGGCACATTTATGACTGATATGGATGAATCCTTACATAGCTGGAAAACCTGGTTATGGAAAAAATTAAATAGAATTTTCTGGGATCTCTCTAAAGAGTACCCAAAGATAAGAATTAGAATGTCAAAGGTTTTACCAGGGGCAGTCCTGAACATCAAGAGGATAGGAGAGTGAAGCAGGGAGGGGAAGGGGCCAATAAAGGCTGAGTTGTGAAGCAAATTACCATGGTGGACAACTGGGGACCTCCAGGTGCATGCCAATGACTTTGAGTTGTCAACAGATACCTCAGTTATCCCATCCAAAGGCTGATGGAGCTGGGGTATTTATACTCCATCTTCCACCAGTCATTGTTTGAGGGCTGCCTCCAAGGGGCAGGTATTCCCTGGTCTTCCATCCTGCCATACATAGCAAAGTGAGTCCCAGTTGCCAGAGACGTGTTGAAATGGAAGCAGGTGCTGCCCATTGGAATCTGAGCCAGTGTGGTCAAGGCAAAGGGATCAGGCAGGGCACCAATGTATCCCCTATCCACCCCAACCATCTCTGATGCTTGAGCGGGCCAGGGTCAGTTTGTGAAGACCTTTATGAGTTATTGTGAGAGATTCTGGATTCTTTCCTTTGGGGAACCACTATTGGGTTTTAAGCAGAAGTGAGGCATAACGAGACCTGCCACTTAGATCACTCTGGTCACCGGTGGAGAATGAACTGTTGTAGCCAAAGATTGGATACAGACAGAGCATTTGGGAGGCAATCGTAGCTCCCCAGGCAGAGATGACAGTGGCTTTGGGGCCAATTGGGTGGGGATGGGAGGAAGGAGTGAGCTGGAGAGAGGTTTAGGAGGCAGAACAGTTAGATTTAGCGAGAGTGCATCTGGGGAAGGGGGCAGCCCTTTTCCATAATATCTTCCTTATGGTAAATGGAACACAGGTGTCCCTGAGACTTGGCAAGTGAGGCTGTAATATTCCTGAGCCCCCCCACTGCCATCCTATACCTGATAGAACTCTGTCATCTGTTGCAGTCTTGCTGCCCACTCTTCATGGTACCTTCCAGGCTGCTGGGGCCAGCATAAAATATATAGCCCCTATGTTCCTCCTTGCCAGCTTTCCTTTTGCCTTGCCCATCCTGCTGTGCCTCGTAATAGTTGGCTCTGAGTGCCAGCTTCCGAACCAGCATTCTTGTCAAGGAATGTGGAAGCAGCCGAGCTAGGAAACAGGGGGCGGGTATGAACATTCCATTTACCATCTGTGGCTCAAGTGGGAACTGCGCTATTGCGAGCCAGGACCATCTCCGTGCGATGCAGATAAATGCATTTAGGCTGAGCTGGCAATGGGATGTCATCTGTAGGCTCGTGTGTGTCTCATGGGGTCACTGTCTTTTCTGACAGGAGGTCTGGAGACTACACTTTCAGATGAGGGGCTGGTGATTCAGGTTTGCTTCGTTTCCAAATCCAGCTCCTCTGCTGTTTTTTTGAACCCTGCGGAACACGAATTACCTCCACGCTGGGATTTGCAGCTCAAGAATGGTGTGGGCCCTGGCTAAACATCACAGTCACAGTCCTCTTACCTTTCACTGTGCTGTGCTCAATCTCCACCTACCAGTATCAGTGTCTCTGCCAGACCTTCTAGAATTCAAATTGCCCTCCAGTGGCAGACGAGAGTGTCAAGGAATTAGCCTGCTTTGAAAGCAGTCCTCAAGTAATGACTCTTGGGAGTTGGTGTATAAATACCTCAGCTCCCTTGTTTCTTTGTTCCTTGGGGATATTTCAGCTGAGGCTCAAAGAATTCCTGAGTAGGAGGGGAAAGGTATGTTTTGCACCCTTCCCCAAAGCCTCCTTGTAGGATTAAGCTCCCATTAAGTAAGTGATAGCTTACTTAATTGTATATCTTTATCTTTTTTTTTCTTTTTCAATAATTTGTCAGAGGCACAAGTTCTCACTGGAGGTGAAGAAGCACTCCCCATGGAAGACGGTCACACAGCAATTCCTTCTCTTCCGGTGCTCCTTCCTTTTAGAATCTTGGGCAGATATTAAGACATGCCTGGAATGTTTTTCAAGTTGCTGGGTCTGGGACACAAGCCATGCAGTCGGCTACCTGAGACCAGCCACATTAACCATGCCATTGGCCCAATAGGATACTCTTTATTGGCTGTATCTTCCCATTTCTATACTGGTGTTTCCTCTACTGCCTTTTTAAATTTTTTTAAAAAATTTATTTATTAGTATTTTAAAAATTTTGTCTAGAGAGAGACAGAGAGGGAAAGTGAGAAATCAAGCCACCAGGTCTAGGATTGGAGCTGCAGTCAGCCATGTGAGAGTCCAGCACCTTAACCACCATGCCATCTGCCAGATCCCTTCCACTTCTTAAATATACCACTTTCACTCAGTTCCTTGTCCCATATAGTGGAATTAGAAGAATGCCAACATACCATCCAAAGGCCCCAGCATGCATGAGTTCCTTTTTCCTTCAAGACCAGGTTGCCACCAGCCTGAATATAATATCAGACAGCCAAACAAACTCATAAAGCCAATTAGTTATATTGATGAGCAATGTTTATGGGTTCCTACAGATCAATCCATAAATATTATAAATTGCAACAATTTCTAAATAATGCCCTGTGACTAATGGCTCTGGTTGTAGTGGATTTTACCACTTTGTTGAGTACCTAATAGTCCTCAGCTTCACTGAGTGCTTTTGTGACCTCCAACAACATGATGATGACTCAGAGACCAGCTGCTTCAAGGTCAAAGAGCCTGCATTTCTAGCTTCTGTAGTGGGTGACAGGGATCCTGGTTTTTCACTGTTAGAAACAACTAATGGCCCAATCTGGTTTTATTTATTTATTTATTTTTTCTCTTTCTTTCGATAATGGAGCAATGTCCTCCACAGACTTAGGAAATAGCATGTATTCTGACTTCTACCTGTGGTATCAGAAGCCAATTCATTCAGTCATTTAATCAATAGATATTTATGAGCACTTTCTATGTGCCCAACACTATGCTGTATACTGGGAAGATACTAGCTAGGATAGGTTAGGCTGTGCAGTAGTAACAAGTAAACTTTGAAATCCCAGACACAACACAATGAAGTTGTTTTTTTTTTTTTTTTTTTGGTTGTTCTTGTTTTTTTTTTTTTTTTTTCTCGTTCACATTGCACATCCAGTGATGATCAGCAGAGGGTATGCCCCATAGACTTACGTAGGGACTCAGGCATGGACCTGAGTGGTAACTGCACATTTACCATATCCGCTTTTTTATACTTCAGCCCAGAAGTGGCGTGTGTCAGTCATGAGCCAGGATTAGTCACAGGACCTAACTACCTACCATTCATGGAGAGTTTGCATTATAGGAGAAGATAGGGATCAAATGATTGCATAAACAATGATTTAATATTAATCAAGATAAAGGCTACAAAAGAGAATTCAGGGTCTCGTGAGAGTATAAAACAGATCCAGTGCTTTTTAGACTGTCTGTCCAGTGTGGCTTCCCTAGGGAAGGGTTATTTTAAAAGAGACCCGAGGAATACATGGAAACTGGTCAGGTGGAGAGATGGAATGGGGCACTCACTTATCTCACAAAGACTAGTCAGGTTCTCCTTCCAAAGAACTTACAGTGTAGCTTGAAAGACAAGAAATGTATAGAAATAATAATATCAGTTAGTAAACAATGGCAGACTACATAGTTGAACAATTGCTGTGGTCAATGCCCTCTATGGGAAAGAGATAGAAATCACCCCCTGGGGGAATGGCCATGTTGAAATCCCTTCTCCTCCGTTCTTCTCTTGGGATTTTGAGCACACACACACACACACACACACACACACACACATCCCTGGTATGAGTTTCAAGCCACCAGATCCAGGACTAGAACCATGGTCAGCCATGTGGGAGTCCAGCGTCTTAGCCTCCATTGACACCTGCAGGCCCCTACATGATCTCATTTAATCCAACCTCAGAACAGGTTTAGAAACACACTTTCCAGCAAATGTCTGGACTTGAACTCATATGTGTGCCTGAAGTTCATGCTCTTTATTTCTATGTTTAATCATTCTGGAGTGATTGTTCAGTGACAGCAGGGTCTAAGAAGAGAATCACTCATTTTTAGGCTAATCTTCTGCCTTTCTAGTGAGTCACTAAATCTCCCTGGACCCCAGTTCATCATTAAAATGAGAACATTTGGCTGATTAGAGCTTTTCAAAAATGTTTTAATGTAGCGAAATATATATTTTTAAAATTCAATCTCCTCTGTAAAGTAGACAGGAATGGTTAGTAGCCTGGAGAGCCTCCCCAAACCTCATTATCCACTTCAGCAGTACCTGGGGCATCTTTGGGGAGCCTGGTATATGGTAAGTGCTCAGTAAACCACTGGACCAGCTAAGATTACTTCTGCCATCAAGTATATGGAATATTACCAGTATTATGATTAGCTGTGGATTTATTTATTTTTAACTTATGTTGCTTGAAAGATAAGGAGAGAAAGAGAGCAACCCCCAATGGGACATGGTCACACCACAATCCTTTTTCCTCCATTCCTCTTTCCCATTAAGATTTTGGGTATGCATGGATGCACGCATGTACACGTTCCCTGAGTGTTTTTCAATCCATCTGGGTTAGGATTTGAACTGTAGTTGACCAGGTAGGATCTGGCTCCCTTAACCACTGTGCAATAGAGCCAGCCTGCTATGGCTATTTAATTATAAAGATGGGGCCCTTTTCTTATGCCTGTGGTAAGTAGAATTCTTGCTTCCCCAATGTCCACATCTTAACCCTTGCAACCTGTGAATATTTTACCTTACATGGAAAAAGGGATATAGCCGATTAGATAAAGTTAAGGACTTGGAGGGACCAGCAGGTGGCATGGTGGTTAAGACTCTGGACTTCCACAAGTTCAACCAGACCCTGAAGCTTGAAAATCTCACTGGGTATGTGTATACATGTGCCCAAAATCCTGAGAGGAGAATGGAGGAGAAGGGATTGTGGTATGGGTATCCTCCATGAGGATGGGATGAGTGGGTGGTTTCTCATTCTCCTCTATATCTCTGCCCACTCCTACCCCTTGCAGTGCATGCTGCTGTGTGAAAGGAAGGAAGGAAAGAAGGAAGGAAGGAAGGAAGGAAGGAAGGAAGGAAGGAAGAAAGGAAGGAAGGGAGGACTTTGAGATAGGAGACATACCAGATTATCTGGGTGGGCCCAATGCAACCTAAAGAATTCTGGGGGACCAGCAGGTAGTCTAGTGGTTACTTCACTGGACTCCTCCTACATAGTCAACCGTGGTTCCAGTCCTGGGCCTGGTTGCTTAAAACTCACACCATGTGTGTGTGCCCAAAATTCCAAGAAGGGAATGGAAGAGAAGGAATTGCAGTGTGGCCATTCCCCCTGGGGGCGATTTCTCACTCTCTGTCTCTTTCTGTCTCTCCGGCAAATGCACGCTTCCTATAGTAAAAAATCTCTCTTAAAAAATAAAAAGAATCCTTGTAAGAGAGAAGACGAGTCAATGAAGGACTTGTGAAGACAAAGTCAGAGTTCAGAGTGAGAGAGAGAGAGAGTTGAAGATGCTGTCCTCCTGGTTTTCAAGATGGAGGAAAAGGCCACCAGGCTACAAGTGTGGGGAACCTCTAGAAACTGGAAAAAACAAGTAAACAGATTCTTCTTAGCACTTTCCTGAAGGATCATGGCATGGCTGACACCTTAATACCTTAATTTTGCCCTGTAAGACTCATTTTGGACTTCTGACTTCCAGAACTGTAAGATAATAAATCTGAGTTTTAAAGAGCTGCTGAGTTGGGATCAACAAATGGCATAATGGTTATATCACTGGATTCCCATGTAGTAGACTGCAGTTCGAGTCCCAGACCTGGAGGCTTAAGAATCACGCTGGGTGCATGTACATGTGCGCCCAAAATCCCAAGAGGAGAATGGAGGAGAGGGGATTATGGCATGGCCATTACCCCTGGGGACAGTTTCTCATTTTCTGTCTCTCTGTCTTTCTCTGTCTCTCCAACAAGTGAATATACTCTATAGCATCTGCCCACTCCTACCCCTTGCAGTGCATGCTGCTGTGTGAAAGGAAGGAAGGAAAGAAGGAAGGAAGGAAGGAAGGAAGGAAGGAAGGAAGGAAGAAAGGAAGGAAGGGAGGACTTTGAGATAGGAGACATACCAGATTATCTGGGTGGGCCCAATGCAACCTAAAGAATTCTGGGGGACCAGCAGGTAGTCTAGTGGTTACTTCACTGGACTCCTCCTACATAGTCAACCGTGGTTCCAGTCCTGGGCCTGGTTGCTTAAAACTCACACCATGTGTGTGTGCCCAAAATTCCAAGAAGGGAATGGAAGAGAAGGAATTGCAGTGTGGCCATTCCCCCTGGGGGCGATTTCTCACTCTCTGTCTCTTTCTGTCTCTCCGGCAAATGCACGCTTCCTATAGTAAAAAATCTCTCTTAAAAAATAAAAAGAATCCTTGTAAGAGAGAAGACGAGTCAATGAAGGACTTGTGAAGACAAAGTCAGAGTTCAGAGTGAGAGAGAGAGAGAGTTGAAGATGCTGTCCTCCTGGTTTTCAAGATGGAGGAAAAGGCCACCAGGCTACAAGTGTGGGGAACCTCTAGAAACTGGAAAAAACAAGTAAACAGATTCTTCTTAGCACTTTCCTGAAGGATCATGGCATGGCTGACACCTTAATACCTTAATTTTGCCCTGTAAGACTCATTTTGGACTTCTGACTTCCAGAACTGTAAGATAATAAATCTGAGTTTTAAAGAGCTGCTGAGTTGGGATCAACAAATGGCATAATGGTTATATCACTGGATTCCCATGTAGTAGACTGCAGTTCGAGTCCCAGACCTGGAGGCTTAAGAATCACGCTGGGTGCATGTACATGTGCGCCCAAAATCCCAAGAGGAGAATGGAGGAGAGGGGATTATGGCATGGCCATTACCCCTGGGGACAGTTTCTCATTTTCTGTCTCTCTGTCTTTCTCTGTCTCTCCAACAAGTGAATATACTCTATAGCAAAAATCTCTCTCAAAAACAAAACAAAAAACACTGAATTGTGGTACTTCATTACAACAGCAATAGGAAAGAACTCCATCCCTCTGAGACGAGAATCTGCCCCCACACCACAAATTGCTTATGTCTTCCCTTAATGGCCAATCAACTCTAGCTACCCTCTGTTGAGGGCCACACTGTGTCAGTCACTGTGCTTACGACTGTATTTCTCTTATCTCATTTGACACTCCAAAAAGCCCTCTAAGTAGAAACTGTCATGTGCATTTAGTAAAAATGAAGGAACTGGGTCTAAGAGGTTACATCACCAGCTTGAGTTCACACAGGTAGAAAGTGTGTGTGTGTCCATCCAGGGGTTTTGAAGCAAATTCAAGTGTGTTTGTCTACAAAAGCATGGCTTTGCTCTTCTGCCTTCAGAATACACCATTTCCAGAGAGTGCTGGCAAGACATTCAGACCCCAAATGTACAGAGCTTCATGCAAAGTCAGACTGCAAACTCACCCTGGCATAGGACATCAGTGTGTGGAGGGAGAGTGGAATTTTGCACCTTGCTTAATTTCATCTGGACTGCATGGTCCTTAGGAAGCTCAATTTTCTTCCCTGAAAATGGAGAAGAACAAAGCTCCCCACTGCTTCTTAAATTTCTTCTGGGACAATGACTGAGTCCTTGTCTGCTCAATGTGCAAAATTCTCCATTTGAAAGAAAGAGGGAGTGCAAAATGATTGCTCCTAGCTGGAGCACAGAATGAGGCTTATTAGGAAATACAGCCAACTCATCTGGTCCTTGTGAGTGTGGGGTCCTGCTGTGTGAATATTCATGGGGCTTGGAAAATCAGCAATTGAGCAAACAGATATAATTAAAACACACTAAAAGCAATAGTCACCGTGCCCCTTTCCAATGTGCTTTGCTAATTTCTTTTAGTAAATGGGATTTAATATAATTTTTAATATTCATTGATTAGTTCTGATTACAAAATCATGAATGCTTATTTTGAAAATGTTAGAAGATACAGAAAAGAGTCAGCAGAACAGTCATCTTAAATCCCACCAACCAGACCGAATCATGATCTACATTTTAAAGTATTTCTTTTTCCTATGATTCTTACCTCGATGAGATCAAGTTTATGTGTATTTTTTTCACTTAGTATGTCATAGATATTCCTCATATCATTTTAAAAATAATTTTAAATCAGAGGCAGATGGTGTAGTGGTAAAGAGCTTTTTCTTTGGGACCAGCTGGTGACATGGTGGTTAAGGCAGCTGGATCCCACATGGCCAACCACACAGTTTGAGTATCAGACTTGGAGACTTGAATAACTGGAGGAATGGAGGAGAAGGGATTGTGGTGTGGCCATTCTCCACATGGGAACTTTCTCTCTGTCTCTCTCTCTGTCTCTCTCTCCTTCTGGCAAATGCACATGCCCTCTAGCAAAAGCTTTTATCTTCATCATATTCAGGTTTTGAATCCCAACCCCACTACTTATGAACTCCACGATCATGGGCAAGCACCTAACACAGTGGTTGTCAACTTGTACATCCCCCTGAAACAAGAATCTACCCCACTCTACCGGTCTGTCCCCCAGGAACATTTGGTAATATCTGGAGATATTTTTGGCTGTCATAACTGGAAGAGGGATGGGAAACCCATCAAGTGGGTGGAGTCTAGAGATGATGCTAAATATCTTAGGTCAGCCCTTAACCCTACCCCCTCCAATGACAAAGAATTATATGGTCCCAAATGTCAAAAATCTGAATTAATCCTGACTTAACTTCTCTCAGCCTTAGTTTCCTCATGACTTTTCACTGCCCTGGGTTTAATGTGAGGTTTAAATGACAATCTGTTTGTACTTTGCAGAGTATTAGGCACACACTAAGTGCTCATTAAATGATAGCAATTATGAATTATGACTAGAGAGACCAGTAGTTGGCGTAATGGCTATGTCTCTGGATTCCCACATAGTCGGTTCAAGTCCCGGACCCAGTGGCTTAAACTCACGTTGGGTACGTGTGCGTGTGTGCCCAAGATCCTGAGAGGAAAATGGAGGAGAAGGGATTGTGGGGTGGCCATCCCCCCTGGGGGGTGATTTCTCACTTTCTGTCTCTCTGTCTTTCGGGCAAGCGCATGCGCCCCGTAGCAAAAATGTCTAAAAAAAAAAAAGTAAATTATGACTAGGTTAACAACACGAAAACTATTGTTATGTACCAGACACTTAGCTATGCACAAGAGATATGGAAGAAAATATTATGTATACACACTCTTCAATTTCTGCTTAGAGGCCATTCATTGTAAGAAACAACCTGTTTTCACTAGCTCAGGAAAGGGATGTGCTTGGGAATCTTGCAGACACAAAATAAAATATAGCTGAGTTTCATGGAAACTGGAAACACTAGGAACAGAGCAGCCCTCTTTGTTTCCTGAGGTGTACGTGTTGTCTCTGTGTATCTATGGTCTCTTTCTCTTGAATAGTCTTCTCTATCCATAATTCATCATGGCTGCTGGCCCCAGCTCTGTATGACCCAATTATACCTTTGTCCAACAGACAAATGACAGAGAATATAAATGAGAACCTTAACTGGTTATTGACCAATTAAAGGGATTGGCTTTCTTTGGGTTGGGTGTCCAGTTCTGGTCCAGTCAGTTGTTGCTGTGGAAGGCAGAGTCACCTGAATAAAACACAGCTGCCTAGATCTTCTCTGCTCTGGCAGGGCAGATGAGGGGTGTGTGATAAGAGAAGGGCCCTAAGAGGAGTCTACTACTTCTTATCCTTGAGAGAGTTAACCATAGTTAGGGAACATCAGTAGGGGCAATGGGGAACTAAGAGAGTCATAGTGGGGATCTAGGATTCCCTACTCTTGGAATAGCTTTTTAGTGAGGATTATTCAACTTGACAGGAACCCTAGCCATCACTCAGGCCAGTTCCCTCCCTGCTGGAGGAAGATATTATAGAAAGTAGATGTCCCTGATTCTTCATTTATCACATCACTTTCTTTCTTTGTTCCTGATGTTCTTCCTCACTTCTAAAATGAAATGAAGAATTCTTTCCTTTTTTTTTTGTTTTGAGTCATTTTTGTTATAAGGTGTGTGAGATTGCTGGAGAGACAGAGAGACAGAAAGTGAGAAATCACCCCCCCAGGGGAGATGGCCATGCCACAATCCCTTCTCCTCTATTGTCCTCTAGGGATTTTGAGCATGTACGCACACACACCTGGAAACAAGTTTCAAGATGCTGAGTCCGGGACTTGAAGTGTGGCTGACCACATGGGAGTCCAGTTGCTTAACCACTGTGTCATCTGCTGGTCCCAAAAAATGAAATAAATAATTTTTGAACAAACAAACAAACAAAAAATAAAACAGGGTCCAATAGGTGATGTGATGGTTAAAGCACTGGACTCGCACATGGCTGACCACGATTCGAGTACCAGACCTGGCAACTTGCTTTCTCACTCTCTCTCTCTCTCTCTCTGCTGAGCATACATTCCCTGTAGCAAATTAAATAATAATAATAAATAATTCTTTAAAACAAACAAAAACAAAAACCAGCATTTGGAGACCTTGTCTGAAAGAGCTGACTATGGTGGTGTACCTATGATCCTAAGCTTCTTAGGAGGCTGAGGTAAAAGGATTGAGGCACAGTGAGATCCCATCTTTAAAAAAGGTGTGTGGAGGAGTCAGGGCCAGCAGGTGGTGTAGTGGTTAAGGTACTAAACTCCCACATGGCCGATTACAGTTTTAGTCCCAGATCTTGTAGCTTGAAACTCACGCCAGGTGTGTGTACATGTGTGCCCCAAATCCTGAGAGTAGAATGAAGGAGAAGAGACTGTGGCATGGACATCCTCCTGAGGGGTGATTTCTGACTTTCTCTTTCTTGTTTCTCTCTGTGTCTCTGGTGAGCACATGTTCCCTATAGCAAAAATCTCTCTAAAAAAGAAAAAGAAAAAAAAAGTTGGGAGGGGACTTGAAGAAATTCTGAGATCATCTTCTGCCTTCTGAGGTTCCAGGAAGACTCCAGTCATTTTTCCTCAGGTTAATTTGAGACTTCAATTGTGAACCACATCACATCTTTCCTTATCATCTATCTCTTTTTTCCTTCCTTCCTCTTCCATCCTCTCCCTTCCCTTCTTTCCAATGGAAGCATACAATACCCTTTCAATTTAGCAATTCAATAAGGGCACATTGTTATATCCTGACAAATATAATTGTATAGCCTATCATCACATTTACTGATTATATTTCCTGGTACGTTGGACCATGATTTATATACCAGATCCCTTTCCCATGAACATTTAAGTTGTTTCTATTCTTTTACTATTATTTTTATTTAGTTAGTTTTAGTTTGCTATAGGGCACATGCTCTTGCTGGAAAAAGAGAGAGAGAGATGGAAAATGAGAAATCACCTCCACCCCCATCCCTGGGGAGATGGCCACACCCTAATTCCTTCTTTTCTGTTCTCTCAAAATTTTAGGCATGCATGCACATGCACCTGGCATGTTCTTTAAGCCACTGGGTCTGAGACTTGAACTGCTCAGTTAGCCATGATGGATCCAGCCACCTTAACCTCCTTAACCACCATACCACCGAATGCCCCTTTTATAATTATTTTAAAAGGTGCTTTAATAAGTATCCTTGCAGCTAATCATTGGGATATATTTTTATTGATTTATTTTGGGAGATTTTTGATATAGAACTTATATGCTCACTGGAGAGACAGAGAGACAGAAAGTAAGAACTGTCCTCCAGGGTGAGATGGCCAGGCCACAATCTCTTCTCCTCCATTCTCCACTTGGGATTTTGGGTGCACACACACACACACACACACACACACACATGCGCACACCTAGTGTGAATTTCAAGCTGCTGGGTCTGGGATGTGAACCACAGTCAACCATGTGGGAGTCCAGTGCCTTAATCACTCTAATACCTGCTGGTCCCTGGATACATTTTTAGAATAGGCATTGTTAGTCAGAGGGCCTGCCCATTTAGAAGGGTTCATGCTTACATACAGACATACTTTCTAGAAGACACTAAATACTGTGACTTCATCACTCAGAGCCAGGAAATTCTTCAGGGTTTGCACATAGTTGTTAGCTGCTGCTCCCTCCATGCCAACCTGCTATGGCCTTATCCCAAGCAGATGTTGCTACAAAGATCAGACCACTGAATCCCATCATTAGCCTGCCAGGTCCCCACTGCTGGGTAAGGGGCAGGTGGAGCCAAATCCTTCTCAATAGGCAGGAACCAAAACACAGTCGGTTCCCAACCTTGGACAATTAATCATATGCAGAGAGACATGGATCCAGGAAAAACGGCTTATTTACAGCTCAATACTTCTTTCAGCCCCAGGTACATTTTGCAATTGTGTTTCATTTTCCAGACTCACACCTGGTCTGTCTTCTAAACAACATCTGAATCATGAGCAGGAGGTCAAGCACATACATTTGATTCTCTTGGCTTGAGATATTCATAGACTAGGTTGATGTCTGCTTCTGTAGCCTTGGGTTTGTGGCTGGGAGGTGAAAACCCATAAGAGGTGAACTGTGAAATGCTTCGCTCACCTTCAAGCCACCAGAAGCTCCTGTTCAGCAGAAAGCCTTCAGCGGTAATGCACCCAGACTTAAAAATGGGGGAACGATGCTGAACAGGTGGAAGGAGGACTTCTCCTGGCTTGATATCATCACTGAGACTGGTAGAATTTCCATAGAGAGTTCCCCCACCCTCTAATCAATCAACCAAATAACTAATCAATTCAATAAGTATTTATTGAAAATCAGGCACTGTTTCAGTACTGAGAATGCAGTGGTCTATGTTGAAGAAACTCTCCTGGGAAGCAGACACTGAGGCAGAGACTAACATTGGGGAGAGTTCTTGGAACAGCACCTGTGGGTGGAAGGGACTGAAGCATGACTGAGAAGAAGGGGGCACTAAGCTGTGATGCAGTCTAAATGGAGGCCTCAGTCAGGTTAGGACTGTTCCATGACAATGAATGAAAAGAGCGTGCTGACCAGTCATTGGATATGGGCAGTCCTGGGACATGAGCTTGAGTGAAAGAGCTCTCACACATCGAGGTAAGCCCTGCAGGGTCTAAGAGCTGGGAGAGTAAGTCATTGAGTCCTGAAGGAGGACCTGGGTCCAACACAGCCTCATGGAATAGTACTGACTACAATATTCACTACAATATTCCGGTAGAGGGAATAGTGAATGCCTTGAGTTGGGTTCACTCCCAAGGAGGGCGGGGGGTGGGGGCTCAGACAAGGACTCAGGTGCAGGTAGTTTATACAGGAAGTGATTGCAAGAAGCAAGAATGTGAAGATTAGGAGAATGAAACAGGGAAGGACTAAGCAATAATAGAGGGTGCATCATTGAGCAGGTTAACACTGCAGGCAACCCTCTGAGGAACCAAGGAGAATGTACTTCAGAATTATTCCCTAGAAAGAGAGGTAGTGAGATACGTATCTATTGACTTCTATGCCAAGGTGGTTGAGGATTGCCTCTGGGGGCTGTATTATAGAATACACTGTGAAGGTTCTTCCTGTAGCTTTGGGGAAAGCCAAAGAGTCAAGGCGACATTTGTTGAGAGATGCTGCTAGTGGACATGGGTATTGTCCCCATAGATAAGGCTGCAATCAGAAGTGGGTCATGTGGCATGGGCTTTCATTTCTTTAGGAAAGATAGAGTCTGCAACAGAAATAATGAGGAAATTAATCTTGTATGTGATAAGAGCCCTCAAGAGAGTATTTAATCTGGCCCCATCCCTCTGTAACCATTTAATGAAGACACCCCCTTTAGAAAATGATACGCTCTCTGATTATCTGTTGATGATAACATGTATGGTATCTTCGACTGGACTGGTGTGAAGTGTGTTCATGTTAGGTAAATTCACTTTTGTGAATTTATAATGGTTAATAGTGATTGAATGTATAAAATAAATTTAAAAAGAAAAAAGAAAATGATATGATCTTTTCTTAAAACAAACCGATTGACTAGCCAACTAACTGATGTGTGTTACACTAAGTGTCAGGCATTGCACTAAGGGCTAGCAAAGTCCTCCCAAGAGTACTCCTTTCCTACCTTGCTCAAGCCCCCAAGTCCTATCATCAACCCAACGTTTCTTCTCAGGTCTCAGCAGATGGCCTTGGCTTCTACTTTGCTTCAGAGATTAGGGCCATCATACCTGAATTCCTTAAGGAGACCTCTTTACCTTGTCTTCACATTCATTTCTTCTGTCCTTTCAGCCTTGGAGGTTGAAGGATTCTTTTTTCCTTCTCCAAGTAAAATTCGCCTCTATTCTTCATCACACCTCTAGCCTTTCAAGTCCTTGTTCCATGAATTCTTCCCTCTCTCTAGCATCTTTGATTTCTGCCTCTTTACAAGATTCTTTGTTGCTTACAACCTTGTTCATGTACATGCTTGATCTATTCCATTCTGTTGCTAATAACAGAAAATACCTGAAACTTGATTTCTAGGACTAGAGGTGTATTCAGCTCAGGATTTGGAAATCCAAAGTTCAGGGACTGCAACACAGCACAGGGCAGGAGCACATGCATGTGTCCGTGTTCATGTGTCTATGTTTCATTTCCTCTCCTTATAAACTTGCCAGTAGTCAGTCATGGGGGCCCCCACCCTCATGACCTCGATCCTAATCTCCTCTCACAGGCTTCACCTTGCAACCCCATATTTGGATTAAGATCTTACCCCTCCCTCTTTTTTTTAAGAGAGGTTTGTGCTATAGGCACATGCATTTGCCAGAGAGACAGAGAGACAGACATCACCCCCTGGGGGTGATAGTCACACCGCAATCCCTTCTCCTCCATTCTCTGCTTGGAATCTTGGGCAAGCACACACATGCACCAAGTGGCTGGGCCTGGGACTCGAACTGTGGTCGACTACGTGGGAGTCCAGCAATGTAATATTATGTCATCTGCTGATCTTAGATTCTACCCTCATAATCCCATCATGAAATCCCATCACCAGATTTCAACATGTGAATTTGAGCGGCATAGTCAAAGCATAGCAATACTCCTAAAAAAGAAAAGAAAGGAAAAACGGCTCTTTCCTTGAATTTAGTCTCCCTTTTGGTCACCTTATTACCATTCTTTTTTCTTTTTCTTCAAGAAATATTTGCAGCCCTTGTTTCACTGCCCACTGAACCTTAATCCCAGCACATTTGCTCCCATTCCCTACCTCACCCCCACCTGCTAATGAATCTCAACTTTCAAAGGCCACCAAAAACCCTGTAAATACTGTACAATTCTCCATTCTCTTTTTCTTCATTTCTCCATTTTCTTTACTCCTCAGCCCGTACCACCTTCTCCTCTTCAAGAAATTTCCTTTCTTATTTTTCATGACATTGTTCTTCTATTGAATATCTCTATAACCTTGCTTTATTTATCTCTTTCAAAATTCATTTCTTTGTCTTTTTTCCAAGAGCAAATGCTCTTCAAGGTTTAATGTTTGTAACTCTCTTCTTGCTAGGTAGATGGGTATTTCTCAAATCTGACTATACCTTAGAATCACTTGGGGCATTTGAAAAATACTGATGTCTGTGAGGATTTTTAGGACAGGGAAACTACTCTGTTATGGTACTTTAATGGTGGGTACATGTTGTTACTCATTTGTCAAAATCAAGAATGTACAATACCAAGGGTGGACTTGGAGTGATAATGATGTGTCAGTGTTGGTTCATCAGCTGTAACAAATGTGTGTGGGAAGAAGGGGGAGGTTTAGGGATACTCTCTGTATTAGCTGCTCAATTCTGCTGTGAATAGCAACTGCTCTCAAGAGTAATGCTGATGTCGCAGATGGTATGGTAGTTAAGGCACTGGACTTTCACATGACCAACTGCAATTTGAGTCCCAGACCAGGTGGCTTGAAAATCATGCCGGATGCATGTGCATGTATCCCAAGAGGGAAGGGAGGAGGGGGGACTGTGGCATGGCCATTAGCCCTGAGGGAGTGGGGTGATTTCCCCCTGCTCTCTCTCCGTCTTTATCTTTCTCTCTAGTGAGCAAACGTACCCTATGACAAAAACCTAAATAATAATAGCAAAAAAAAGAATAGCGGCCAGCAGGTGGCGTGGTGGTTGGGCGCTGGCCTCCCGCATGGTCGACTGCAGTTCAAGTCCTAGATCTGGTGGCTTGTTTTCTCACTCTCCCTCTCTTTCTCTCTCTGATCAAACTGGAAAATAATAATAATAATAAATAAAGTTAAATAAAATAATTATTTTTTAAAAAGAATAATGCTGATATCTAAGTCCCATGCTTAGAGATTCTTACTTCTTTGGCTTCGGATAGGGCCAGGGCATTAATGTTTTTTTTTTTTTTAAAGAATTATTTATTTAATTTTATTTTTTCATTTATTTTAATTTGACCAGAGAAAGAGAGAGAGAGAGGGAAAGTGATAAAGCAAGCCACCAGGGCCAGGACTCAAACCATGGTAACCCGTATTGGAATGTCCAATGCCTTAACCATCATGCCACCTGCTGGTTCCACATTAGTGGTTTTTTGTTGTTGTTTTTGTTTTTGTTTTTTTAATTCTCTAGTTGATTCTAAGGAGCAATTAGAGCTGGGAAACATTAGGTGAGAGTGCCCATGAAGAACTTTTCTGTCAAACTTCTCTGATTACCTTCAAGCAGGAAATTCCCATATTTAACTTTCTAACTCTGCCCTTTTCTAGGATGTGCAGGTTTGTGACTTCTGTTTGTATGGATGTGTCTGACATCATATTAAACTCCCCATCTTTTTAATTTTTCCAGATTCCTCTTCTATTTTCTCTGTTTCTGCTCAGAGCACCCAACTATTAGCCTAGCTATTGAGGTTTCATACACCACAGGATCCCACATCAATGGTTCTTTGGGTTCAAATCTCTGACCCCTCTCTCAAAGCTGGAACCCTTCATCCCCATTCTCTGTCTCAGTTCGAACTTTTCTAGCAGTGAAACCAATCGTCAGCAAAAATCACCTTCTTTTTAAAAAGTTAATTGATTTATTTTTTCTCTGAGAGAAAGACAGGCACTCCCAACAGGGTCTTTACACCACAGTCTGCCTCCAGCCTCCGCCAGCTAGGATCACAAGGACTGGGTGCACACCTAGCATGTACGGGGAGGCCTCTGGATGTGAACTCAGGACCTTTCCACATGGCTTCAGCATCATGGAGCATTATGTTATTGCTGCACCACAGCAGCTGGTCAAGGATTAGCTCCTTTTTAAGAATACTGTTTTTTTCTTTTTACATAGCTACTACATGTGAATTATATAAAAATAAATTAATTAAATTAAAAATAGAGAACAACACAAAGGAGAAAACAAGAACCATGCACAAGACCATCCCTACTAGCTACTATTCATGTTTGGTATATACAAATAAATATAATAAGAAAAAGATTACATTGTGACATGTTTTTTGTATCAGTTCCCACCAAACCCGGCATGGATAGTCTCTCATTATAAAACTCTACTCAATCATTTTAAATAATTTTAAATTTTGATATAATTTTGTCTGCAAAAGTAGTGCATGTTCATTGTCCAGAAGCCAAATAAGGAGAAGCAGAGAACCTCTTCCTTGCCCTCATTTTTCTTACTGGGGGAAATTCTTTGATATTTCAAAGAAAGCATTTGTTGGCATTCCTTATGCTTATTTTCTGGATTGATTTTTTTTTTTAATGAATTATGTAATCTTTCAGAGCTCAGGGCATCTGGAGCTCTTTGGGGCTATCTGCCCCCCTGTACCACTACCTCCCTGAGGCTAACCACTCTTAATAATTTCAACATGCTTTTTAATGGCTAAGGCAGGCCTTCTTTTTAAGGTCAGTTCTTATGGTTGGAAAGCTCTTCCTTAAATTGTATTGAGCACTGCTTTTTATCCCTTCTGGTTGGCTCTGGGCCTTTTTTTAAATTTAAAATTTTTTTTTTTTTATAGAGCTAGTAAATAAAAAACATAAAACAAATTGAAAGAGTAAAGCAAAACAAAAACAAACAAAAATCCAAATCAACAGCCCTTTATCTCCTTCTCCTTTTAGCTCCATCAAGATCTGGTCTTTGGATGTCTTCAGAGGAAGGATAAGGTTAGGACCTGGCTGCACAGCCGTTGAGCAAATTTCTTAATCCTCTCTGAGCCTCAGTTTCCTCATCTGTGAGATGGGGATAATAAGAGACCTTATCTCATATAGTTGCTGTGGTAATTAAATGAGAAGCCTGTGTAAAGCCTCATTCTGACCTGACATCGCTGCCCTCAGGTATCCACGGGCTCTAGATTCCTCATAGAGAAGGGGAAAGTGCCAAGATGGTCAGGCTCCAAGACTCCTACCTGGAAGACACCTGGAAACAGGGAGCTTGTTTGTGTCTTTGACTTAGAATAGCTCAGTGGTTTATACTGTGTGTCTGCCTGGGCTGTAGGGCCCAGAAACTGAAATCATGAGAATGATGAGAAGAACACAAGATGACCCAACTTTGGTGCAGGTAGTAGTGTACTTGTCTGCAGTACTGTGAGCCATGTGGCTGGTCATGGGTTTGGCTCCTGAGTTTACCTGAAAACACACAGTGTGTGTGCATCCAAGATCCCATCCAGCTAGAGAGCTTGGGAAAGGGGATCGTAGTGTAATGAGACCCTGCTGACGGTGCTGCTCTCTTTCTCTCTCTCATGTGCGTGCATGCACTCTCTCATAACTAAAATAAGTAAGCTTATAAAACCCCACACAGGTGATAGACACATGACCAGGGTGCTAAAAAAATGTATACAGCTGCTGGCCCCAACCCTCAGCAGCTGGGTGAACTTGGACAACCTGTTTAAGTCTTTTTATTCTTGTCTGCAAAATGGGTTCGGTAATAAGTTGTGAGGAATAATATACCCTATCTCAAAATTATTCCACTCTTGGGACCAGCAGATGGCATAATGGCTACGTCACTGGACTCCCATGTAGTCGACCGCTGTTCGAGTCCTGGACCTGGACGCCGGGCACGTGTACATGCATGCCGAAGATCTCGAGAGGAGAATGGAGGAGAAGGGATTGAGGCATGGCCATCCCCCCTGGGGGGTAATTTCTCTCTTTCCATCTCTCTATCTCTGTCTTTCTGGCGAGCACACGCGCCCTATAGCAAAAACCTCTCAAAAAAAAATTATTCCACTCTTACTTAGTTGGACATGCCAGGCACATGTGAATGCGTGCCCAAAATCCCTAGAGGAGAGTGGAAGAGAAGGAATTGCAGAATGGCTATCCCCCCAGGAAGGGATTTTTCGCTTTCTGTCTCTCCAGCGAGCCTGAGTGTGTGTGCCCTGTAGCAAAAATCGCTCTTAAAAAAAAAAAAAATAAAATGCTGAGAGGGGCCAGCCCATAGCCTGGTAGTTAAGGCAGTTCGATTCCACATGGCCTACCATGTGGCTCAAGTCCCAGACCTGGTGGCTTAAGAAGCACACCAGGTGCAGGTGCATGGCCAAAATCTCAAAAGGAGAGATGTAGAAGAAGGAACTACAGCATGACCGTACCTCGTGGGAGAGTGGGTGTTTCCTCACTCCCCCTGTCCCCTTTCTCTTTCTGATAGGGGCAGGAACCCTCTGGCTAATTTAAACAAACAAACAAACAAGCAAGCAAGCAAGCAAGCCGACAGGCCAGACAGTGACTCACCTAGAATGCAATAGACTGCATGTGGGAAAGGTCCTGTGTTCACATCCCAGGACCTCTCTGAGTGTGCACATGCACATGTGTGCATCTGATCCTGGTGCCTGAGCCAGGGTATGGATTGTGGCATGAAGACCTTGTTGGGGTTTCTGCTTACTCTCTTTCTCTGAAGAAATAAATGAATTAAAAAAAACAAGTTAAGGCCAACCCAGAGTTCCTGATTCCATCAGTCCAGGGTGGGGGTCCCTGAATGGAAAGGCTTTAAAAGCACCCTGGGTGATTCCCTTCTGCAGGCAGGGTTGAGAATCTTGGTAGAGAGAAGTTTTACATAGAAGGGTTTTACCTCCCTCCAGGCAGGTTCTCAACTCTTGGAATCATTTGGGGGCTCTAGATTCTGAGCTCATTGGTCTGAGGTGGGGCTTGGACGCCAGCCTTACTCATTGAGCTAATGAATGCCTGTTGGACCTTACCTGTTGCAAACACTGTATTAAGTCATGGAAGCCCTCAGGGACCATCTCATCTTTGGTTGCCAGGGATTTTCTGTCCAAGAACACTTGGGTCAGGTACTCCAGGAATATACCAGCATATTTGTCACCCTTTTGAATCCTTCTTTAAACCTACGTTGATGATTGACCTCATTCACAACTTACTTCACAACTCATCTCTAAGGAAAGTTTTGTCCTTTATTTTTGAGAGAGAGATTTTTGCTACAGCATGCATATGCTTGCCAGAGAGGCAGAGAGACAGATAAACAGAAAGCAAAAAATCATGCCCCTGGAGGGGATGGCCATGCCACAGTCCTTTCTCCTCCATCCTCCTCTTGGGATTTTGGGCATGCACACATGTGCGCCTGTCGTGAGTTTTAAGCCTCCAAGTCTGGGACACAAACCACAATCTACTATGTGGGGATCCAGCAATGTAATCATTATACTACCTGCTGGTTCCTCTACTTTTTTTTGAAAAAAGAATTATTTTATTTAACTTTATTTATTTATCCATTTGTTTGTTTTAATTGACCAGAGAGGGACAGAATGAGTGAGAGAGAGGGAGGGAGGGGTGGGGGTGCAGAAAGAGAGAGAGAGAGAGAGAAAGGCACCAGGTCCAGGACTTGAACTGTGGTCTGCCATGTGGGAGTTCAGTGCCCTTAACCACCATGCTACCTGCCGGCCACAGTCCCTTTTCTGTTAAACTCATTTTGCAGATGAAGAAACTGAGGCACTGAGGGTATTTAGGTTTCACACTTTGTGAATGGTGGTTACAAAATACTTTCATAACCATGATTTTGTTTCCCCTCAGGGCAGTGTATAAGATTAGGCAGTTATTTTTTTTTTTTCCCTATTTCACAGACAGGGAGAACAGAGCTCAGGGAGGTTAATGACTTTGCCATGGTCGGCGGCCACCATACTAGATGGGAAATCTGACCTTCCAACACCCAGGTCATTGCACGGCTTCCATCAGGCCGCGTGGGAAGACAGAAAATATCCTCTTGCTGAGGCTTGAGGTTCATCAGCTTTGACATGGTTTGCCTCTGTCAGCAGAACTTGGGCCTCTCAGACTTCCCTCCTGTGGACTCCTTTCTGCTGGGGGATGTGGAGGCTGTGAGTTACAAAAGGCCAAGATGATTACCAGCCGGGGTGCTGTTCATTTGGAACATCTGCTCTAAGGACAGGCACCGAGGTGGCATAATAGAGCCAGACTCCAGGGAGAGATTTGAACCTGGATGATCAGCTGGTGAAATGTCATCCGAGGTGCTAGGATGGGGGATATGTAGACAGACTATATGAAGCATTCTTTTAGCATCATCTGATGTCCTGGAAAAAGGTGTAGGGTGACAAATGGGAGATATGGGTGGCCTCATTTCTCAACTCAAGGAAGCCAGATTTTTTTTCTTTTTCTTTTCCTTTTCTCTTTTTTTAGTCTGGAAGAGGGGCCAGCTGTGTGCACCAGGACAAGGGGGGGAGGTCCTTCCCTGCCCCAGAACAGCTCAGCCACCTGCGGTGCAGGAAGCTTTGCATATTTGAAACCTTCATCCAGGAATTCTCACAGTACATGAACTGATTTTAGGAAGTACAAAGGTACACTTTGAAAATGTTGCTACATGGTGATATTAATATTTAGAAAAACTATATTGTAAAGATGCACTAAAATGGAAATTCCATGAAGGCAAGGACTACCATCTGTTTTGTTCTATGTGGTAGATTCACTCCTAGGACATAGAGGGTGTCCAATAAAAAATGGATGACTCCCAGCACATGTATGGCTTCACTAGAAAATGGAATTTGAATTTAGGCTTATAGGATGGATTGAATTTAGTTAGGAAGAGATAAATGAGATTTGGGGGGAGTTGAGAGAGAATAGAGTGTAAATGAAGGCTTAGAGGCAGGATAAATAGGGAATCAGCAGACGGTGTAATGGTTATATTGCCGGACTCCCATGTTGTCAACCACGGTTTGAGTCTTGGACTCGGTGGCTTTAAATTCATGCTGGGCATGTGTGTGCATGCCCAAAATCCTGAGAGGAGAATAGAGGATAAGGGATTGTGGCATGGCCATCCCCTTAGGTGAGTGATTTCTCACTTACTGTCTGTCTCTCCAGCAAGCGCATGCACCCTATAGCAAAAAAATCTTTCTCTAAAAAAATAAAAAGAAGGCAAGATAAACAGGCCCCACAACAAGATAAGCTGATGTCTATTGCAAACTTAATATAATGTCTTACTACCAGACACTCTGCTGGGTACTTTCATGTATTAATTAATGGAATTCTCATAACAACCCTAGCAATAGCTCTTCTTTGTCGATGGGAAACTAAGACCCAGAATAGTGAAGTAACTTGCCCGAGGACATGCAGTAGCCCTGATTGTTTCCCAGAATCCTTCAGGGTCACAGGGTTTGAGGCCCATTTGGGGGTCCATGGGAGGTGAAGTTTGTGTCCTCATCTGCCCAAGGTCTGCAGTATCAGCTTGATTGGTGGAGGCCACGAGTCCCTTCTCCCCAGCTTGCAGGAGCTTGCTTGCTCAGTGCACACCAGGCCAGCTCCCATTTTAACCCAACTACTGTTTTCAGACGTTTCCATTTTTAGCTCTCTGGACTGGAACGCTGTGTTCAATGCACTGTAAACCTCAATGTCAGTTTGATTATACGAGAGGCGTGTGTGGGCTCTGGCTCTCTCCTTTCCATGTCTAATAATAACCCTCCGGATTCTCTCTCCCCTTTTCTTCTAAGGCCCTCAAAGCATTTCATATGCAACGTCCCATTTAAGCTTCCAGTTCCCCAGGGAGGCAGCTGGTGGGTATTATGTGAAAGAGTTTCCAGAACCATTCCGTTCTGTTCAAACAGAAAGGGTTCTAGTCATCACTGTTTTAAATGTGAGGGAAACTGAGACACAGGACAGTAAAGAGGTATCCTAGAGGGAGCTGTTGCTTAGTAGATTGTGAGTTTTAATAATGTGTGATCTTAAGTAGGCTGGGTGCATTTGTGAATTCTCTCTCTCTCTTTTTTAACCTATGAGAAAAAAGGCTTAGAAAGGCCAATTGAATTGTTTTAGCTATACACCTTCTAGGTGATGGGCTGTGGATTTAACTCTAAATTTGACTCCAAGACTTTTTTTTTTTTCCCATCGTTCTGCTAAAAGGAACAATCTAGAAATAGAATTATGCCCAGTCAGGTGGTGTAATCTATAGCATACCAAACTGCTGGAAGCCCCATGGCAAACTGCAGGATTGGATCTGAGTTGGCTTGAAAATACACTTGGGTGTGTATATGGGTGCCCAAGATATTGAGGAGCTGGAGAGCTATTGAGGGTGTTTTCTCTTTTTCTCTATAGTTCTCTTTCCTGCGTGTTCATACACACATACACTGTCATTAAAATAAATAAATAAATAATCTTAATTCTTTTGGCTCTCAGACCAAACCAGCTCCCTGCTCCTTTTTTTTTTTTTTATAGGTTACATGAAATTGTAGGTTGGGAGGATTATTTCTCATCAGTTATAACCATCTCTTACTCTCCAAAACATATTAGAAATAGAAGACTACTTGTTTGCTTTTCCTTCAACTGCCATTATTCATTAATTAATTCGCTCATGCATTCAGCAAGTCTTTTTTGCTCCCTTACCTGTGCTCAGTTTGAATGTGTGGGCATGAATGAATGGGATGCAGATACAATCCCATTCAGTCTCTTCTCCAGGACTCTGATTTCAGCTAAATCCCCTGGGTGATTTGGAACGAGTGCCTTGCCTCTCTGAGTCTAATGTCCTCATCTGCAGAATGCAGATAATGGTTCCTATTTCACGGGTTGATGTGAGATGGGGTTGGTGTGTGGGAAGCAAACGTCTTTCAGAGCCAAGGCATGGATCAGGGCAGACTTGAAGGCACTGTAGCAGTGTTTGGGGAGATGTTTTTGGGGCAGAAGAATATGCCTAGTTCAATGTTGCTGGTGTAATTCTGGGAAGATGATGACCTCCATTGCTAGGCAGATCAAACTTACTGCAGTTGATCCACGTTTCATACATTGTCTGTCTTGGAGGAGGCTGGAAAGTTGAATTGATTGAAATAAAAAAAAGCATTGATTGAGCACGTAATTGGTGTAGAGAGGCTGGGAAGACAGACACACCTAACTCCAAGTCCCAGCTCTGCCGCATAACAGCTGTGTGACTTTGGAACAGTTATTACACCTCTCTGGACCTCAGTATCTGAAAATGTTTGTAGATTTCTAGTGAAGATTAGAAATAATGTATAGACATTGCCTGGAACATATGCTATATGGGGTGCTGATTGAGATTCTGAAGCATAAAAAAAAAAACAAAACCCTTACAATCCAATAAGTAGGGGGACCAGCAGATGGCATAATGGTTATGTTACTGGATTCCCACATAGTCAACCATGATATGAGTCCCGGACTCAGTGGCTTAAAACTCATGTTGGAGATGTATGCACGTGTACCCAAAATCCTGAGAGGAGACGGGATTGTGGCGTGGCCATCCCCTCAGGGTGATTTCTCACTTTCTGTCTCTCTGTCTCTCTCTGTCTCTCCAGTGAGTACATGTACCCTACAGCAAAAATCTCTTAAAAAAAAATCCAATGGGTACGTCTTCAGGTACAGCTGGACCTGCTCACAGGATGTCATGACCTAATTCTTCTCCATACCCTCTTGGCTCTTTTATTGGTGTTGCTTCACTCTCAGGAAGGTTCTACACCTGGTGCAACATGGTCCTTAGTAGCTTAAGATTCAGATATTACCTAAAACCCCAATGGAACAAGATCTTTGATTTCCCTATAGTAAATCCATAGATTTGAGTCCTATTGGACCAGCTTGAGTCATGCGCCCATCCTTGAGCCAATCACTGAGGTCATGGGTGGACAAAATAAATTGGCCAGATCTAGGGCATATCCATCCCTCAAGCTTGGGGAGGGGAGTGGAGTTGCCATTTTTAAACAAACCATGTGGACTAGAAATGGGAGAGGGAACATTCCCCAAAGGAAAATCTAGGTTCTGTTTCTAGAAGAAAGGGAATAGGTGCTGGGCAGCTATATTTGCCTGGATTATCTCAGAGGCAGAGTAGAGATAAGGATGCAAGTGATTTATTTATTAAAACATCCTTATGGAAGAAACTGGTAAGGACACAAGGGAAGTGAGGTAAAGAAAGGGGACACTGACACATAAAGGTGTGATTTCAGGTGAAGTCCCAGCCTTAGCCTGATCTTGTGGGGAGCTCCAGAGTGTGTCCCACCTCTAGACAAAGGAATGGGTGTTTGCGCCCATGACCTCGTCGTCGGCAAGGCTTCCCTGATAACTCACATTCTTGAGCACTTCTGGGTCTCCCAGTTGGAGGATGCAACTCCAGTAGCCAAGAGCAGTGGTCTGAAGGAAGTCACAGCTGCAAAGTTTTAGCAGCACAGCACAAAAGAAGCTTAAGGTGTGCAGGAGTGATAAGAGAGATTTCAGAAGACCTGGATGGTAGACAGAAATGTTCTCTAGGGTGAGGAAAATCACACCTGTCTGGAAGAGGAGGTGAAAGAAGAGGGA
>NW_006159813.1:3979643-3984559 GCF_000334495.1 Tupaia belangeri chinensis | reverse complement strand
AAGAGATGGGATGCTCTCTCATCCTCTTAGATTGAGGAGGATAAATGAAGGAGAAGACACAGTCCCCCTGCCTCCCTGTTCCTCTGCCACTGCCACCATTGACAGCGTCATCATCATGATGTCCCTTACAGCCCTCAGCAATACACTGAGACCTCACTGTGCAAACATGAGCGAGGAGGCCATTCAGCAAAGGACAGGCACCCAGAAGCAAAAGGGGCTGCTCAGTACTCTGCTAGATGGATGAGGTTGGCATGAGGTCTCTGGGCCCTGGGATCCCTGTATCTGCCCATGCCTAGGCTAACCCTCCAGCAGTGAGAGGCTTGCAGGCTCAGACGTTTCCTTGGGCTCATTTAGCCTCCAACTGCCTCCTTCCTATTCACCTCCTAACCCTCCAATGGCCTTTCCATCTACAAGAGCAGCTATCACCTTCCTGGACCAACTTTCACCAGTCCTTGTCTTCCCCATGCCATCTGGCATTGCAGCTTTCTGCAGAGGGAGCTGAGAGACAGCAAGAGTAAAGCAGGTGTATGTGTTAGGCCAAGTCAGCAGCTGTCTTCAAGTGTCATGGCTGCTGCTCTGCCAGTTATTTTTTAGAGTAATGGGGTGGTTCAGGCCAGGGATGGTAAAGTAATAAGAACCATTTATTGAGCCCTTGCTGTGTGCAGGCTCTGTGCTAAGTGCTCTACAAGCATTATCCCGTGTCTTGCCATCCAATCGCTGTAGGACTGGCATACCAGGACTCTTTGGGTTATAAGTAATAGAAACCCAAATGAGGGAAAAAGACTTTTTGGCTCATGAAATGACAGGTTCAGGGGAACTAGGCACACCTGGCTCCAGGGGTTTAAATCACGTCACCAGTCTTTTTCCAGCTTTCTGTTCTACTTTCTTTGGTGCTGGTTTTACTCCCAAGCAGCTTCTCTGTCTTCCTTCCTTCAGTGATGTCTCGTTGGCATCTGTTACAGTGATCAGTGACCAGATCAGCAAACCACTGAGAACAGGTTTTCTTCTTCCAGTGGTGCATGCCCTAACTGCGTGTCCAGCTTGGATCCTGGGTTAATCTCTGAACCAATCACTGTGATTGGGCATGGCGTACTCTGATTGGCCATGCATGATCATGTGCCCACATGGGGACTTGAGGGTGAAATTTAACATCCTTTGAGACACATGAGAATGGAGGAGTAGCGGTTCTCTAAAACCCTGCATGTTCTTACCAAAAGAGAAAGGCCAAATCCTGGGATGGAGAGATAAAAGACAAGAGGTCAAGGTCAGCCTGTGGTGTGGTGGTTAAGGCAGCTTGATCCTACCTGCATGGCAACTGCCACGGCTGGAGTCCTGGACCCAGCAGCTTGAGACACATGCTGGGCTCCTGTGTGTGTATGCCCAAAACCCTGAAAGGAGAAATGGAAGAGAAGAGGTTGTGTGGCATGGCCATCCTCCCTGAGGGTTGCTTTGCTCACTTTTTCTCACTCTCTCTCTGGAGAGTACATGCATCTCATGGCAAAATTAGAAAAAAAAAAAAGAAAAGAGGTCCATCAGAGTTTGTGTTTTAATTATTTTCCAATCTAAAAAATGAATGATCAGATAGATAAAATAGGCAACAAATCTCTCCCCTCATGGGGAGCTAAACTAAACCAATTAATTAAGTGTATAGTTATGCTAAGATGCTAATAAATCCTAAGGGGAGTATTAAAGCCAAGTGGGGACCAGGGATGGCTGGCGAAGGTAGTAGAGGGTGGGTTGCATTTACAATAGGATGGTCAGGAAAAGTCTCACTGTGAATGAGACATTTCAGCAAAGAGCTGAAGGAAGTGAGGTCATTTACTTTAGGTATATTATTTAACTTTTTGGAACCTTTCCATGCTTTGTTGAATCTAAAATGCCAGCGATAATTGTAAGGTGTGCAATTATATTGAATTGCTCTATGAAAGAAAATATGTAGCCAATTAAACTATAATGCAATGCTGTCCTAAAATGTATAATGTTGGGGCTAGCAGGTGGTGTGGTGGTTAAGGCGCTGGACACCCACATGGCCGACTGCAGTTTGATTCCCAGACCTGTGGTTTGAAACGGACATCAGGCATACGCATGCATGCCCAAAATCTCAGGAGGAGAAAGGATTGTGGCATGGCCATCCTCCTAGGGAGTGATTTTTCACTTTCCCTCACTGTCTCTCTCTCTGTCTCCCTCTGATGAGCATATGCACCCTATGGCAAAAACTTGAAAAAAAATGTATAATGTTTATTTTATATATATCGAAAGAGTTTTTTAGACTTACTGAGTTATAGATATTTAGTAGGCATCATTTTCATACATACATAAAAAAGGAGAATATAATGAAAACAAATTAGAGGCCAGCCAAGCGGCATGGTGGTTAAGGCAGCTGGATTCCACATGGATTACTGCAAGTTTCAAGTCTTGGACCCAGCATCTTGAAAAACACTGGGTGAGTGCCTAAAATCCTGAGAGAAAAATGGAGGAGAAAAGATTGGATTCTGGCCGTTCCTCCAGGGGGAAATTTCTCACTTTCCCTTTCTCTTTCTCTCTTAATGAGCACATGAGACCTATAGCAAACTTTAGAAAGAAAGAAAGAAAAATTAAGAGAAAACAAACTAGTCAGCCAGCCAGTGACATGGTGATTGAGGCAGCTGGATCCCACATGGCTGACTGTGTGGTTTGAGTCCTGGACTTGTGGCTTGAGAAACATGCTGGGTGCATATGCTTGAGTGCCCAAAATCTAGAAAGGAGAAATGGAGAAGGGATTGTGGCATGTCATACCCCATGGGGAGGGGGTCTTTTCTCATTTCCATCTCTTTCTCTGACTCTCTTTCTCTCTGATGAGTACACATATCCTCCAGAAACACACACACACACACACACACACATACACACACACACACACACACAAAACAAAAGCAACAACAACTTGTTTGTTAGTTAAGATATTTCAAGGGGCCAGCAGGTGGCTTAGTGATTAAGGCGCTAGACTCCGATGTAGCCAATGGTGGTTTGAATCCCAGACCCGGCAGCTTGAAACTCACACTAGGCACATGTATGTGTGTGCCCAGGATCCCAAGAAGAGAACGGAGAATGGATTATGGTCATGGCATCCCCCTATGGGGTTATTTCTCACTTTCTTTCTCTCTATTTCTCTGGTGAATGCACCCACCCTGTAACAAAAATCTCTAGACAAAACAAAACAAAAGATATTTTAAGATCTGCTGTGGATTTAGAACCCAGATCTTTTGAAGAATTCGTACATAACTCAGTACCATCAGTGTCTATGCTTTTTTGTGCAATATTATCCCCTGTGCCTGTTCTGACTGTATACTATATCAATTTTGCAAACTTGATACTACATTTCCCAGAATTGCTTTCTCTGTAGTTTTGGGCTAAGCTTGGTTACAAGAAAAAATTGAATGAGATTTGCTTTGCTAATTTAAGTTAGCGACAGCAGGCCTATGTTCAGAAGGTCAGGTGTCAGGGTAGGTGCTGTTGCAGCTCACAGACAGCATCATGACCTGCTGGTCCACCTTGATGGTATGAGGCCGCAGACAGACCTACAGCTTCTCCAGCTCTTCTTAGGTCTCTCCTGAGCTGGGTGCGGCTTTAGCTCTGTGGTAAAGGCTTCCAGCTTCTCCTGAAGGTCACCTATGATACTGAAGTAGGAAACTATGGGGTGGAGAGATACGGATAGGTGGTTCCTGTGCATCGTCATGAGTTCTAGTTTGTCTTTGTTCTTTCCCACTTTATATCCATCTTTCCTTCTGGATGATCAGCCCTGTTGTCCTTAAGTTCAGCACCAGCTCCAGAGGAAAACCTGTAGGTACATTGTTCCACTAGTGTCTGAAATTGTGTGAGATAAAATCCCTATCATAAGTGTCTTATTCTGCATCGCTCCTAGTGGTTCGGCTTGTCTGGATCCAGACTGACTTATTCTGGGTTCCTGGAAATAGGGTGCTGCCATTAAGAAAACCTAAATATAGGTCTTACATAGACAGGGTGATCCATGAAAGATGCGCCTTGAGGAGATTGTTCATGGAAGCTGGATGACCCTGAGGAGGCTGTTGGTGAAGACTTAGATAAGAGTAAGGAAATGTTATTGGAAGCTGGAGGAAGTGGGACCTTGTTCTGTAATGGTGGGAAATTTAACACCAGTATTGCCTACAGTGATGTGGAAAGCAGAAAATGGACCTAATGAATATGTAGATTTGGCTAAGGAGGTTTCCAGGAAGAATGCTGGAAGTGCCAGCTGGTTACTTATAGCTAGATATGCTAAGATTAGAGATATAGATAAATGATTTTTAAAAGAATGGTTTAAGTTTCAAGAAGAATTGGGGAAGAACATTTTTTAAGGCAAGGAAGGGGCCCTTTAGCCACTTTTCTCTCTCAAGCTCTGGTGCTCCTACTTCTTGAGAGAGAGTAACATTCACTTTATTTATGTATTTTAATGTTCATCAGGGAGGGACAGAGAGAGAGAGAGAGAGAGAGAGAGAGAGAGAGAGAGAGAGAAAGAGAGAGAGAGAGAGGGAGAAAGCCAATTGCCAGGTTCAGGACTTGAACTGCAGTCAGCCATGTGGGAGTCCAGCACCCCCAACCACCATGCCACCTGCCGGCTCCAAGTAACATTCACTTTTACTTAGTAAACTGCACTTTGCTTTGCCTGATGGGAGGGGTAAGTGGGGGGACTTGCTAGGTTTACAGGCAAAGAATTCTCATATTAAAAAGAGCCTCAGGTCAAAGACCAAATCCAGTGTGGAATTATAAAATCCTTTGCTGAGACCTCAGGAAGATCAGAGCACCTTTTGAACAGCCAAAAGACCCTCTGAGATCTTAAGAGTATGTCTTATTAAATCCTCTCTTTTAAACACTAGAGCAATTTAGGATTTTAAAGGTACTGCCCTTCCCTGGTCTTGTAG
>NW_006159813.1:3978198-3979612 GCF_000334495.1 Tupaia belangeri chinensis | reverse complement strand
GAAAGATTTATTTCAAAGATATTTGTGGTTGTGATTTTGTTCAATGGAGTGAAGCCCAATAAGATTAATAAAAAAAAATTCATAAAATTTTAAAGGTAAGTGTACTCATGGAAATGCCACCGGTTAAGACTAAATGGGAAAAAGTATCAAGAGGTATTTGAATCCCAAACTACTATAGGCAGGATGCGGGCTAAAAAACTGCTCAGCTGCCAACACTGGCCATCTCTTAGGAAAAAAGGAGAGTGTCGGAAGGCAGATACAGCTCAGGTATAGAGCCAAATGCTTTGGAGAATCATTCTCAGGCAGTTGGCTTGAGCCCTAATCAAGGTACTGGCGGTCTATGTCCAACTGAGTTTCAAAACTACTATGGATCATTGAGTACTTACCATTTCATTTCTTTTACTTATTTACTTACTTAATTATTATTATTATTATTTGAGAGATTTTTGCTATAGGGTATATGCATTCATGAGAGAGAGAGAGAGAGAGAGAGAGAGAGAGAGAGAGAGAACGAGAAATCATCTCCCTGGGGTGGGGGTGGGTTGCCACATTACAATTCCCTTCTCCTCTAGTCACCTCTAAGGATTCTGGATATACACACACACATACCCAGCATGAGTTTTAAGCCACTGGGTCTGGGACTCGAACTGTGGTCGACTCTATGGGAGTCCAGTGACATAACCATTATGCCATCTGCTGGTCTCAATTAGTTAATTTTTTTAATCATTAAAGGGCATATGTGCTCACCAGAGCAAGAGAGACAGAGAGGAAAAAGCACCTCCTAATGGGATGGGGTCATGCCATAATTCGTTCTCCTTCATTGTACCACTCTTTCAGGATTCTGAGCATGTAAGCACATGCACCTGACACATTTTTTAAGCCACCAAGACTAGGATTCAAGCCACAGTTGGCCATGTAGGATCTGGCTTCTTTAAGAGTAGACTTGGTTCAGAGCAGGGCCACCACACAGCCCCAGGCCCACAGGGCCAGCTCCTTTCCTCCTTTTAATATGTCTGTAACAGTATGTCTGTCTCACCATTGTAGCTTGAGTGGGTTGAGAGAAGAGAATTTGTTTTTGAGTTTGTGGATTTTGAGGTCAAGAGAAACTATAATCAAGAAGCTATTCTTGCAGAATTTCAGCCAAAGAGCCTGACTACACTTGGACTTGGTTTAGACAACAGGATTCTGGATGCTATTCAAGATGAGATTTTGGAGAGGGAGGGGATTCTTTCGAAGGAGTGTGTGTGTGTGTGTTGACTATATTAGGTTGTCAGAAAAGTCATAACACATTTTTGCATAGAAAAATATGTCATGAGTTTTTCAACAACCCAATATGTAATTTGTATCACAAGGTCAGACTGTACTGGATTAAAAACACACTTGTGGCTTGTTGCAAGTGTCAAAGGATGGTTTT
>NW_006159813.1:3960171-3978177 GCF_000334495.1 Tupaia belangeri chinensis | reverse complement strand
ATACAATTTGCTGACTGCCATGTTGAGAGGGTTTAGTTGTCCACTGAGCTACAAGGAAAACCAACCAAGTTCACCTGTCTGCAGGTGGTACCCGTTATATCGCAGTTGTCATCTGGTCCACATGACGATGAGATGCCATTGATTCCATGATATACCCCAATTTCATCCATGCATCATGGATTGTATCTTGGAATGAGAACCTTAGCCATAAAATTGAGCTAATAGTGTCTATCCATGGTTCAGAGCAGGGCCACCGCACAGCCCCAGGCCCACAGTAGACTCTCTCAGTCAGCAAAGGCTGCCAGCACCGAAGTATATTATTACATCAACTCTGCATAAGGACATAGATGCAGGGTAGTGAGTCAGAGGCCAGGCATAGAAACCCCAGGAAAAGGAAGCGAGAACCAGCACTGAGAGAGGAGGCCTGAGGAAACGATTCAGCTAATGCAATTCCAGGACCTCACGAACAACAGTGCATCCAAAAATGCCTTGGTTACTCAAGTGAAAAAAATCAAATTAAACTTTGCATCAGGGAGTGGGGCTGTATCAGCAAGGAAACAGTGTCAGCTTCACCGAAAAAGCCTGAACTCCCTGAGCTCCAGTAAAGCCCTGAGCTGCCAAAGAGGTCTGCTGAGTTCTCCTGGGGCTGATCTTTCTCCGGGACATGGTGTTTGGACATTTCAGGTGCTTCCATGTGATAACAGCTGTACTGTGCTATCTCTGGATGAAGCCCGTTCTCTTAGAGCAGAGGCCTCCCTTGCTCCAGTGAAAGCCGATGGGGATGGAGTACAAAAAGAGTTGTAGGAAAGTAGTGGAAAAGAACCGTGATTAATTTTTTTTTTTTTAACTTTTGGAGATGTTTTCACTGTAGGGCACGTGCACTCGCCAGAAAGACAGAGAGAGACAGAAAGATAGAAAGCGAGAAATCACTCCCCAGGGGAGATGGCCCTCTGCAATCCCTTCTCCTCCATTCTCCTCTTGGGATCTTGGGCACGCACGCACACGTGCCCGGCCTGAATTTAAGCTGCCGGATCCGGGACTTGAACCACAGTCGACTACATGGGAAACCAGTGATGTAGCCATTACACTAACTGCTGGTCCCAACATTTTGTTTTTTAATGTGTAGCTGCAACATGCTTTATCAGATGACATCTTACTATAAATTCTAATATGGAAAGCAGATATTCAGAGGAACACCTTGTTAAAACCACTTTGAATAGGATTTCGACAATTATCTAATAAAGCTGGAGAAATATGGGCACATTGTGTGACCCAACAATCTCACTCATTGGCATATCTCTAGAGAACGCTTCTCAAACTTTAAGGGACAGATGAAGAAACTGGGGATCTTGTTAAAAGTGTAGATTCTGATTTGATAGGTCTGGATGGGGCCAGAGATTCTGCATCTCTAACCAGCTCCCAGGTGGTGCTGATGCTGTTGGTCCTCAGACTGCAATTTGAGTAGCAAGATCCCAGATGACTGTTTTCCTAAATTTTTATTTTTATTTTTTTAAATTCTGTCTGTGGCTGCCAGTAAGAAGTATATTCTACACTGCAAGGCAGTACATACTTATCTATAATTGAAGCCAGAGTTTTACAAAGCAATCCTTACTTTTACTATGTGATGTACTCTAATATTTTATCTTCTGTTTTGCCAGAAAAAAAAAATATTAAAATAAAAAGAAAGCAGAGCCGACCACAGAGCCACCAGATTGATTTCTTCATTCACCAGTGGATCTCAAGACACACTTTGAGAAACAGAGCCCTAGAGAAATTCTCATACAATGCAGACAAGGGAACATAAAGTTTCACTGATGCATTGTTTGTAATAAAAAAAATTAGGAAAAAAAAAAACAACAGAAACCAATAACCTGAGTTACCTATCCACGAGAAAGTATATCAATATATCTGTGATCTATGCACACAGAAGAACCATGGAAATGAATAAATTCAAGCCACATCAATTGGCATATATCTTGAAAACAATATTAAGTAAAAACACAAGTTGCCAAAGGATACATGTTATAGGATTCCATTTATATACAGTTTAGAAACAGGCAAAGGATTCTTTTTGTTACTTAGGAATTCATACATATGTAGTAAAGGTATAAAAGCTCATGAGGGAATGATTAACATCTAATTCAAGAAAGTGCCTCTTGGGGGTGAGAATGGAATGCATGGGGGAGGTCCTTTGGGTTTTCATTAGTGTATCTAAAAGCTTCATTTCCCAAGATAGGTGATGAGTTCATAGTACTCATTATACTAATCATCATTTTTTTTTTTTGCAAGCTTGAGGCATTTCATAATAATTACAATGAAAAAAAAAAAACAGAAATAAAAAGGAAAAAAGGAAGTTCTGGGTTGAAATTTGAAGGGGGTTCTATTAATTTCCAAGAACTACTATAGTACATTCCTAAAATTTCAGTAGCTTAAAACAACAGAAAATTTGAATAATACTGCAATAAACATGAAAGTGTCAATATCTATTCAATATACTGATTTCCTTTCCTTTGGATATACCCCAAGTAGCATTGCTTGATCATATGGTAGTTCTACTTTTAGTTTTCTAAGTAACTTTCATACTGTTTTTTCTTTTCTTTTCTTTTTTTAAGAGAGATTTTTGTTATAAGGCATGCACACTTGTGAGAGAGAGAGAGGGAGAGAGAGAAAGAGAAAGAGAGAGGAAATAAGAAACCACTGCTTGGGGGTACCAGCAGTTAGCATAATGGCTATGTTGCTAGACTCCCATGTAGTCTGACTGCGGTTTGAGTTCCGGACCTGGTGGCTTAAACTCATGCCAGGCACCTGTGTGTGCGTGCCCAAGATCCCAAGAGGAGAATGGAGGAGAAGGGATTGTGGCATGGCTGTCCTCCCTGGGGGGGTGATTTCTCGCTTTCTGTCTCTCCTGTCTTTCTAGTGAGCACACGTACCCTATAGCAAAAATTTATCAAAAAAAAAAAAAAAAGAAACCACTGCCTGGGGGTATGGTCACACTGCAATCTCTTCTCCTCCATTCTCCTCTCAGGATTTTGGGCACTCACGCACATGTTCCTGGCATGGATTTCAACCCTCTGAGTCTGTGACTCAAACCACAGTCTGCCATGTGGGAGCCGACCACTTGACCCCTGTACTGTTTTTTTCTATGGTAGTTATACTGCTTTATATTCCCACCAACAGTGGATAAGAGTTTCCTTTTCTCTGCATCCTCCTGGCATTTCTTACTTTTTGTCATTTTAATAATAGCCCTTCTAACTGGGATAAGGTGGTATCTCATTGTTTTTATTTGTATTTCTCTGATGATTAGTAATATTGGACATTTTTCATATACTTGTTGGCCCTTTACATGTCTTCTTTTGAAAAATATCTGTTCAGATCATTCACCCATTTTTAAAAATTGGACTTTTTTTTTTTGCTGTTGAGTTTTTCGAGTTCCTTATATATTTCAGATAATAATCTTTTGTTGGATGAACAATTTGCAATTATTTTCTCCCATTCTGTAAGTCTCTTCACTTTGAGGATTATTTCCTTTGCTGTGTGGAGGCTTTTTAGTTTAATATAGTCCCATTTGTTTAGTTTTGCTTTTGTTATTTGTGCTTTTGAGGTCTTATTTATGAAATTTTTGCCTAGACCACATGCATGCATGTGCGTGCACATATACACACACACTGGAATGCCATTCAATTGTAAAAATAAACTCTTGTAATTTGTGGCAACACAGATGAGTCTGGAGGACATTAGGTGGAGTGAAATAAGCCAAGTATAGAAGGACAAATATCACATGTTCACACTTATATATTGTAGTTAAAAAAGTTGATCTCATAGAAGCAGAGAGTAGAATAGTGGTTACTAGAGGCTTAGACGGGGGTGGGGAGGGAAGATATGGGGAAAGATTGGTTGACAGATATGGATTATAGTTAGATAGAGGAAATCAGTTTTAATATTTGATAATACTGTAGGGTGACTACATGTAACAATTTATTGTGCTGGGACCAACAGTTGGTGTAATGGCTATGTTGCTGGACTCCCATGTGGTTAACCTCAGTTCAAGTCCCTGACCCGGTGGCTTAAACTCATGCTGGACGCGTGTGCGTAAATGCTCAAGATCCTGAGAGGAGAATGGAGAGAAGGGATTACAGCGTGGTCATCCCCCTTGGGGGGTGATTTCTCATTTTCTGTCTCTCTGTCTCTCTCTGTCTTTCTGGCGAGCACATGCGCCTATAGAAAAAACCTCTCAAAAAATTATTTTGTATTTCTGAGTACCTGGAAGTGAAAATTTTGTATGATCCCAACATAAAGAAATGTTGAATATATGAGGTGATGCATATGCTAATTACACTGATTTAATCTCTACATATTGTATGCATATATCAAAAATTTATATGGGGAGCCAGCAGGTGGCATGGTGGATAGGGTACTGGACTCCCACATGGCTGACTGCAGTTTGAGTCTCAGACCTGGTGGCTGGCTTTCTCACTTTTCCTCTCTCTCTTTCTCATTCTGTCTTTTTTTGCGAGTGCACACGCCCTATAGCAAAAACCTCTCCAAAATAATAATAATAATAATAATAATAATATTTTAAAAACTTACATGGTACCCTGTACAATATTATGTACAAGATTATTAGGGGTTCTTCCAAAAGTTCATTGAAAATGTGTATTATAGAAAAGCTATACATGGGGGTTTCAAATTTTGTTTTTTTGAGAGGTTTTTGCTATAGGGTGAGTGTGCTTGCCAGAAAGACAGAGAGAGACAGAGACAGAAGGCAAGAAATCACTCTCCAGGGGGAATGGCCACACCCAAATCCCTTCTCCATTCTCCTCTCAGGATCTTGAGCACACATGAACATGCTCCTGGCATGAGTTTAAGCCACCAGCCTGACACTCAGACTGAGGTCGACTACATGGGAGTCCAGCGACATAGCCATTACGTCAACTGCTGGTCCCTCAAATTTTTTTTCATAGTAAATTTATACTTTAATTCCACTTTTGTGCTTTTTAAAGTACCCTCTTTTCTTTTTTAAATTTGCTGTAGGCACATGTGCTTTCCTCAGAGAGACAGTGGTTGTAGGTGGAGAGTGAGAAAGCATCTTCCAGGTGGGATGGCCACACTGCAATCCCTTCTCCTCCATTTTCCCTTTTGGGATTTTGGGCACATGTGCATTCACACCTGGCATGTTTCTCAAGCCATTAGGCCCAGGATTTGACATACTCAGTGAGCCATATGGGATCCAACTGTCTTAACTTTCATGCCATCTGCTGGCCCCACTCCCTCATATTTATCAATTAAAAAAACTAAAAACTAGGCCAATCCATAGCAGAGATCTGGACCCTACCTGGCCAACTGCAGTTTGAATCCCAACCCTGACATCTTGAAAAATACTACAGGCACCAGTGAGTGTGTGCCCGGGAATCTGACAATAGGGAGAAATGGAAGAGGAAGGATTGTGGTATGACACATTCCACTGAGGGGCTACTTTCTCCTTCCCTTTCTATCTCTCTTCTCTCTCCTGAGCAGGTGTGCATACACATGTCCAAAATCTCAAAAGGATGAAGACGTAGAGAAGCGATTAGTACTGCTCTAAATGCCAACCCTACATTATCTCATTGCTCCTCAGATTCTGATGCTCTTAGGATAGATCATTTTATGAGTGAAGATGCTAAGGCTTAGGAGGAGCTGTGAGACTTGCCCCATGTTGCAGGATATTTCTCCAGGTAGCCTTGGACTGGCTCAATTTCCCCCCCTTTCTCACTTACAGTTTTCCATAATAACAGTAAACCGTGCTGGGAGAGTTATATCATCAAATAAAGACAGACTGGCTAAAACACCTGGGCTGTGTTCCAGCCCCTCCTTGAAAAAGCATGAGGAGACTTTGGAAGCTTTGTGGAAAGTGGAATTAAAGTATGGATTTATTTTGGTGCAAAAAGATGTTGGAATCCATGTGTAATATTTTCATAATACATTTTTTTCATGACTTTTTTTGGAAAGCCTTCAGTGTCCTTCAGTGCTTTAGCACAGTGTATTATGTCACTGTTGGGGTCTAAAACCTAGGGCAGGCTGCTTTCTGGAGCCCCTCCACTGTAGTGCAAATGGGACAAGACTCCATTTGCACTGGGCAGCTTTCCTGAGCCTTGAGGGACTGGCTCATCATGAATCCTAGGCTTGCATTGTCCCTTGCTGCCTATCTGTAAGTTATAAATCCACTCTGTGTAATTTTTTTTTTCTTTAAAATTTTTGTAAGTTTTCTTCCATAGAAAGCATGTGTTTACAAAGAACAGAGAGAGATAGTGAGAGGGAAAGTGAGAAATCACTCCTCACCACCAGCACCACCACCAGGGAGGATGGCCACGCTGCAACCCCTTCTCCTCCTTTCTCCTCCTCTTGGGATTTTGGGCACATGTGCCTGGCATGAGTAGATCCGGGACTTGAACTGTGGCCAGCTATGTGAGAGTCCAGCACTTAACTACTATACCACCTGCTAGCTCTCATGTAACTTGTTGAGTGTGGTGTCTGTCTCATGAACTCTGGCAAGCACAACCTGGTTCATGGTGAGCCTGCTTCATGCATATGAGCTAAGGAGAGACAAAGCATGGCCTCCCACCAGGGACTGTGGTTGCCATAGTCCACATTTTAAAATCACTGTTCTCTACTGTCTGCCATTAACACATCTTCGAGTTTCAGTTTCCTTCTCTCTCCAAGAGGAAGAATAATCCTAGCCTCTTAGGGTTGCTATTAAGAGTAAATGAGGGAACTTATCTGAAATATAGGGTCTCGCATGGAGCAAGCGGCAGTTAGTGTATAAAGGAGGGAGAGTGAGACCTGCAGCAGGGGTCTCTCCCATCCTCTTCATAGGTTATGTATGTCTCACTCATCTCTGTTCACTTCATTTTTTTTTAGAGGTTTTTTTTTTTGTTGTTGTTTTTGTTTTTTTGCTATAGGACACATGCATTTGCCTGAGAGAGAGAAAGTGGGAAATCACCCCATGGAGGGGGTGGCTATGCTGCAATCCCTTCTCCTCTCAGGATTTTGGGCATGTATGCACACACAGCTGGTGTGAGTTTCAAGCCACTGGATTTGGGACTTAAACCATGGTCAACCATGTGTGAACCTAGCACCTTAACCACTCCGCCATCTGCTGGCCCCTGTTCATTTCGTTTTTAAGCTAATGTACATGAGCACTTCATATTATACCAAGCACTGTTCTGGGCCCTAAGAATGCAGCTATGACTAAGACACAGTTCCTTTCCTGAGAGTCTAGCATTTACTCACCAAGCCCAGAACCCTTAGTAGGCCCTCAAGACAAGCCCACTGAGTAAATGAATAAATTAATGCAGAGAGCAAATGAGACCTACCTTCCTAACAGAGGTTATAGATACAGCTGTGAGAATTGCCAAGGTTGATCCTAAGATAACAGATTAGCATTGTCTTCCCATAAGGGTGATTTTATCATCTGAAGGATGAGGACAATAATACATACCTTACAAGGCCGTTGGGTGGCTTAATTAACTAATATTTGTAAAGTACCTCCACAGCCACAGATGAAAAGCAAGGTAAAAATGCCTTGTGCTATTGATATTAATAATTTACTGTACTTCTGCACTGGGGCTTTCAGATGTGTTTCTTGAAACAAGAAGTAGCACCTACTTTTGAGATAATTAGACCCTAGATAAAGATCATCTACTTTTTGATTAGAGCCAAAACAAACCCCTTTTCCTCTTTGCTGAGCTGCTTCATTTTCCTCATGCTCAGGTGAGCTGCCTTGTTGGGGACCATCTGCTGTTGAGGCAATAACTTTCTCTCTTTGTATCTATCATTTAAAGGCAGGTATTTCAGCAGAAATCTTCCTGGGGCCTCATCTGGGTCTAAGAAATAGATAGAAGGGCCATGAGAATATTTGCATAATTAACTCTTGATTTGCATACGGTTTGCATAACCTGTCTTGGTCCATGTGGTTTTATATTACTTGATTTCCAACAGCCTCTGTGATTTCTGTTAATGTAATCATTATACTGGCAAAGATCTCAGATTAGCAAGGGACTCATCCCCCTAGAGCCATTTTAGGGACAGGAAGAAAGGACATTTGTTGTATCTAGCGTGTGCTTACAAATGTACTTTCATTTAGTCCACTGGTCCACAAGTTTGGCAACACACTGGAATCACTTGGGGGTGGGGGGCGCACGCATGGGTGCATGTGTCATTCTTGCAATGACTCTTTAAGGCAAGGATTAATATTAATATGCTCCTGTTATAGATGAACAAGTGAAAGTGCAAAAAGTGCATCATCGGGGCCCACTCAGTGGTGCAGCCATGAGGCACTGCTTAGCAAAGCCAGGTCCATATGGAAGATCACTGGTTTGCTTCCGAGTTGACCTGTACATGTCTGTGATCCTGTTCCTTCTGCCCTAAATACTATTCCTCCAGATCTGTATAGGACTTCCTTCTCATCGTTCAGGTCTCCAAGGACAAAGTGACTTTGCCTTAATTTTTAGCATGTCCCCATCATCTACAAACATGCCAAGACCTGGCAGGAGCTCAAAAAGCACCTGACTGGAAGGACTGGGAAGACTTGTGGGGGGAATCATGGTGTGAGACCTGGCCAAAGGGAATTCTCTCCCCGTCTCTCTCTCTCTCACTCACATGATAGATAAAACTTTCTTTTTTTTTTTTTTAGAGGTTTTTGCTATAGGGTGCGTGCTCTTGCCAGACAGACAGAGAGAGACAGAGAGACAGAAAGTGAGAAATCACCTCCCAGGGAGGATGATCACGCCGCAATCCCCTCTCCTCCATTCTCCTCTCGGGATCTTGGGCACGCATGCACACGCGCCTGGCATGAGTTTAAGCCGCCAGGTCCAGGACTTGAACCGCGGTCGACTACGTGGGAGTCCAGCGACACAGCCATTATGCTAACTGCTGGTCCCAATAGATAAACTTTTTAAAAGATACATAATCTGCCCAAGATCCCTCAAGAGATCACCTACAGGGGAGAAAAGGCAGTGCTTAGATTAGGATTGACTGTGTTGGGATTTGGACTTGGGTTCAAACCTCTGGTTTATGCAAGATCCAATCTGAATGTTCTTTAAGGGTCCTATCTTTGTCTTCCTCATGTTTTTCTGGGCTTAGTCTAGTCCAGAGCATTTAGAAGGCATCTGGAAAATACTAAGGGATGGCATAGAGGAATTAGGGACTAGGCATGGACTTTCCAGGCAGTAACAAAGAAGACTTGCTGTCTTGGTGGGTCAGTGTTTCCTCCTTGTCTCTCTCCCTCCCTCCAATATTTAGTGAGCTCGGTGCCAGAGATAGAAGTCAGACAAAGGCTGTTATGAAGCATCCATCACTTGCCAGGCAATATTGGAGCTTTGAATTAACTTCCAGATGTCGGGCTGGGCTTTATTTCCTCCCTGTAAGGTGAACTGAAAGTGATGTGAGGAAATAGTTTCAACACCAAAGGGAAGAATGGTTGGTGACTCTTTTCTTTATTTATTTGGAAGATATTTTCCCCCTTGTCATCCAGGAGGTGGCTAGAAGAAAGGGATTTTATTATACTCATCAGCCAAATGTGCTCCTGAGTCGGGAGTGGTTTGGTGCCATGCCATTCAAATATAAATCTATTCATTCAATCCTTTTGAGCTCCTGCCAGGTGCCTGGCACTTTTGTGGGTGATGGGAACACATTAAAAAAAAAAGAGGCAATGGGGCCAGCAGGTGGTGTAGTGAAGGTGTTGCACTACCACATGGCAGACACAGTTTGGGTCCCAGACCTGACAGCTCGCTTTCTCACATTCCCTCTCTCTCTGGTCAAATTAAAAAATAATAATGATAGAAAAAATTAATTTTTTTTTGAAGAGGCAAAGCCCTTTAGCCATGGAGACCTGAGTGATGAGAAGAAGCAGGCAGTGTATACATTTGGAAGAACAGTGTCCCAGGCAAAGGGAACAGCAAGCATAGAGCCCTGAGATGGAATTAGCTTGGTGGGACACAATGTAGCTCACAATGGATGAGGGAGGGGAGAGGGGCCGAGAGGTGGGCAAGGATTAGATCACACCCTGTAGCGAGGACCAGGCAGCCATTGGATAGTTTTATGCAGGGAAATGACGTGATACATCTTTCTTTCTTTTTAAAGTTTATTATAATTTCTGATGTACATATCATGGTTGTACATCTTTATGTTTACAGTACAACATGCATTTCTGAAGGATCACTCTTGCTGCTGTTGGAAGAATAGACTTCCAACAGGGGCCGGAGTGGAAGTTGAGCTGAGTTAGGAGGTGCAAAAACAGTCCACATGAGACATGATGGTAGTTTGAACCAGGGGTAGCAATTGACGTGGTTAGAAGTGGTTACATTTGGCATCTGTTCTACTGAATGAGGATACCTCAGAAAGTTTGTGGGAAAATGGAATATGACTACAAATTTATTTTGGTGCCCCTCCCTCCAATTGAAATCCATACATACGTTTTCCATAATACATGTTTTCTATGAATTTTGAAGGCCCCTCATAGAGTCTACAGGATTTGCTGGTTAATTCACTGTGGGTGAGGAAAGGAGAGGAGTCGAGGTTGACCCTTCCCTTTGGCCTGAGTAAATTAAGGTTCTGTTTTTGTACGATGGGAAGACCAAAGAGGAACAGTCCGTTTTCAACTAAATTTGAAAACATCACCTATTGTATTTCCTTTTTAGCGTACTAACACAGCTCTGAAATGTTCTGCAATAAACATATTTACTTAATTTCGCTTAACCCAACGTTTTGCAAACTTACTTGATCAAATGTGTCTATCTGCTCCACAGAACATATATTAAGATTTTGCAGTCTTCCCTGGAAGTACATCAGCATCAGTGTGTTAAAATCTTCTGGTGTGTGTGTGTGTGTGTGTGTGTGTGTGTGTGTGTGCCCTCTATCCACTCAGGTTGGCAAAGGGACTTGGAGTGTTTTAAATTCCAACAAATAGGCATTTGCTCTTTCCAAGGCCAAATACTTCCCTGGTGTAAGCCACTACCCTCTTCCATGTAACTAATATTCCTATCTGTAGTCTACCCTAAGTATACCTCCACACCAGATCAGAGAGTGCTAGTAGGAAAATCTGACTGCCATTCCCCTGCCTAAAACCTTCAATGGGTTCTCATTGCCTTTCAGGCGAATATCAAATGCTTTGCTATGGTTTTGTTACCGGCTTTGCAATATGGCTTCTGTCTACCTCCACAGTTACTCTCTCATTCTATGTTGTACGTGAACTGAACTTTTATTTTTATTTTTTATTTATGCTATAGGGTGTGTGGGCTCTCCAGAGAGGCAGAGATAGAGAGAGAAAGTGAGAAATCACTCCTAGGGGTGTTGGTCATACTGTAGTCCCTTCTCCTCCATTCTCTTCTTGGGATTTGGGCACACATGCATATGCTTCCAGTGTGTTTTTCTAACCACCAGGTCCCAGACTTGAACTACAAAGTTGGTCATGTGGGATCTAGTCTCTTTACCACCATGGCATTTGCAGGCCCTAATCTGAACTTTTTAATGCTTCTTATGTACTCTCTCTCCTCTGAGCTTTTGTACATGTTTTTCCCTCTACCTGGAATTCTGTCCCACTTCCTTTTACTCAATCTTCAGCTATTCTGGATAACACCCCTCTTGGAGCTATCTCCTGACATCTCGTGCTTGAGTTAGACATCTCTCTTTGTTCTTGTGGTCACTCTAACTTTAAAAGCTTTTACCTTGTAATGACATTTTTGTTTGACATTTTTGTTTGTCTCTCTTTCCTGCCAAGGGTTGAATTCTATAAAGTAGTCTTGCTTCCTATTATAAACCCCAGTGCCTAGAACAATGCTTAGTACAAAGTAATAAGTGTACCATTAATCTTTATTGGGCAAATAAATAAATGAATGAACTTAGCTCTCCAGATCTTTATCAGACATAAGCTGCAGACAGTTTTCTCTTATCTGATTCTTAGAATTGGTTGCCAGTGTCTAACGTGGGAGTCTTAAAATTATCACAGATTTAGAAGGAGGTTTGGAAGGTCACTGAATCCCTCTCTGTCTTCAGGCTAAATCCTACCCAGTGGCCACTAATGATTTGAGGGTCTTCTTGTACAGATGGGAGGCTGGAGGTCATGGACAGTGACCAAGACATTGATTCAGTTCAGCCAGCCACTGGGAATCCAGCCATGACTAAGGCACAGGTCGTGTCCTGAGGAACGTGCAGTTAGGGAGACAGATGCACAAAATTCAGGGTAGAAAGTGCTGAAGCGGAGATTTTAGAGAGTATTTTATGGGGGCATGGAAGAGGGAGCAATTGACACAGCCCTGACCGAGGGATTTGAAGGATCTCAGGAGAAAAAGTAATACCCTAGATTCTTAGTGGTGACAAGACATTTGCCACTCAAGAGTCTAACATGGGGGTGTGGAAGGCAGAGTAAACACATGAAGATGAACGTGTTGATGGAATGTTCTAGACCAGTAAGTCATATACCTCCAGGATCCAGGCAGGGTTGAGACTAAGTCTTTATTAGTTAGGATGTTTCAGTATATGAGTGCTGGGAAGGATTCAAATATCAAGAAAACATGTTGCATCCCAAGAAGTCTGGAAGGAGGTACTTCCAAGTGGCTAACTCAGTAGTTCCATGATGTCATCAGGAACTCAGTCTTTCCCCTATCCCCACACTGCTATCCCAGTGAGTAAATTTGAGTCTGGATTCTCTAGTTTTTTGTTTGTTTGTTTTTCATTTTGTGTTTGTTTTTATTTATTTACATTTAATCACATATCTCTTTACAGCGAACAACATTTCTTTTCCAGCATGAAGACCATGCATATCAGTCAAGACAAAGATATTATTATATACATTATTGTCAACAAATAGCTTCCCATTTTGTTTCAATTAAATGTACTTTTACTTTTTTTTCTTTCCCCTTTCCCCTCCCTCCCTCCCTCCGATACTAAACATTTTTTTCACCTTTTATTGATTCGGAAAAGATCTTAATTGAACTAAAAATTTAATTTTTATAGACAAAGCTAGAATCTAGTGACAAGTGCACTGTAATTTTATTCTGAAATATTTTTTTCCCTCTCCATTCCCCCTATTACTAAAGAAAGGTATAAACTAACATGTTTAAAAAAAAAAAAAAGAAGAAGAAAAAGAAAAAGAAAAAGTTTAGTCTCAGTTTGGTCTGCTCTCTACACAAAGCCCCATAAGAATTCAATTTCTGATGCAAGGTAACAGATATTATTGTATTATTGACCTTATGCAGATAACCATTCTGTCACAAAATAAGAATACTCACCAATATTTTCCAATTGCAGAGAGGTCAGGAAGGGAGAAAATTTTATGTTTCAATTTTTAAAAATTAACAAATTGTTGAACTTATCAACAACTCAAAAGAAAATAAAAATCTGGAAGACAAAAGTAAATAATTATTTAAGTTTCCCAGACAGTGAATGCACTTACCAGAGAGAGACTGGGAGACAGATAGGGAGAGGGAGAAAGCACCCCCTAATGGGGTGTAATCACACTGCAGTGATTTGTCCTCCATTTTTCTATCCCATCAGAATTTGGAGCACACACACAAACACACACACACACACACACACACACACACACATATACACATACACATGCTCTTGGCTTGTTTTCCTTTCTTTTTTATTCTTTCTACTGGCTTTTTCAAGTCACTTGGGCCAATACTTGAACTGCAGTCAGCCAGGTGGAATCTGGCTCCCAGTACATAGCACTTAACCACAGTGCTACAACGCCAGCCCAGCTTCTCAATGACAACAGCAAAAATGCCTAGATTTTTAAAAATATTGTGATTTCTAAAGGCTGACTACCAGTTCAAACAAAACAAAACAGTCTATTTAGTCCAAATGAAGTGATTGTGGTGAGACAAGCAGACACTTACGGCGAGAGTCTAAGGAAAGATCTCCTTTGTCACCATTCCAGTTTTCATCCTGCTCCTGAAACAAATGCTATTAGCATTGTACATATAATTCTGGACTTCTTAGTGTTCTATGAACTCATGTAATATATCTTATTTATATTTTAAATATGTTTATATTTATAGAGTTGCAATATTTTCTTTCTTTTTTTTTAAATGGTTTTTGCCATAGGGCATGTGCACTCACCAAAGAGACAAGGAGAGATAGTGAGAGGGAAAGTGAGAAATCTCTCCCCAGGGAGGATGCCCATGACATAGTGCTTCTTCATTCTCCTCCTGGGACTTGGGGCATGCACACACACGTGCCCAGTGTGATGTTCAAGCTGCCAAGTCCAGGACTCAAACCATGGTCAGCCATGCAGGAGTCCAGTGCCTTACCCACCTGCTGGCCCCGGTTTTCTATTTTAAATTTTATATATATATATATGTATATATACACACACATACACACACAAAGTCATGTGCCACATAATATTTTAGCCTATGGATTGTAACAGGCTATACCAATAGCCTAGGTGTGTAATAAGTGGTACCATCGGCTTGTGTAAGTGCACTCCATGATGTTTGCACATTGTTAAAATCACCAAACAATGCATCTCTCAGAGTGTATCCCCACTGTTAGATGATCCATGACCGTATAAAAGTATGTATGTTAAAATATGTTATATATAAACTATATGAAAATTCATCTATCTGTCTCTTAGTGGTTTTGCTTCACTGGAATCCTGATGGATAGAGAAACGTTTTCATGAGGATAACAGCAGTAGCTGCAACAACAACAAAATAACTATTGAGTGCTTCTTAAGTATCAGGACTGTGAAAGCACTTTAGTCCTATAATCTTAATTAATCCTCACAATATCCTACCAACCAGGACTATTTTCCCATTTTCACAAATGAAGATACAGGCTTAGGGAGGTTAACTGACTTGACAGCCATCATAAAACTTAGAGTGGCAGAGCCAGGGTTCCAATCTGGGTTTGCCTGATTCCAAAGCCTGAACTTGAAATCAGCACTATCTTGCTTCCTTAGGAAACCAGTTCTAGCCCGACTTCATATTGGGGAAGTATTTTATGAATGTACTGAAGCATGAATATTGAGTTACCCTTGAACTTAAGAGGGAGAAAAGAGTATGCTTGCTTTGGAAACAGGATGTACCCTGCACTAGCTCTATAGCCAAAAAAAAAAAAAAAAAAAAAAAAAAAAAAAAAAAAAAACTCACAAAAAAAAAACTCTCAAAAAACAACAACAAAAACACCACCTCTCTCTCTCTCAAAAAAATAGTTTATTTACCAATTTCTTCTGAAAGAGAGAGAACAAGCCCCAAAAGGATCCTCATGCCATGACCTAACCCCCGTCTCAGCAAGCACAGGTTGCTGGCATGTGTATGACTGGCATGTTTGGGGAGGTCTTGAGACACAAACCCAGGACCTTTTCCACATGGATCTAGTTGTGTTACTGCTGTGCCACTATTTGGCCTCCCTTTATGAGCCCTTATCATTTCATGTGATGATGTTATTGTTTGGTATATATTTGTTTAAATGAAATACATTCTTAAAATTTAATAACTTCTTTTTGTTTCTTGAATGTGGCCAGTAGTAAATTTAAAATTACAGATGTGGCTCACATTTGATTTTTATTGGACAGTGCCAGTAGCTAGACTGTAAGGCTCAGGGGGACAGAGACTTTGGCTTTGAGCTTCACCCTTGTACCTTCAGTGTCTAACACAGCACCTGGCCTATCATGTGGGCTCATGAAGTTTCTATTAAACCAGATTGGACATGTGGATAATGCAAAGGCTTATAGAAGTCATCAGCTGGTTCAGTATCTAACTATCATTTCAATTTCTTGGCCTTCACTAACTTTTCTTTTTGTTTAAACAAAATTCTGCATTTTTATAAAAGTTGATAAAAAATAGTATTTCAAACTGTACAGTCACCAGAAGCACACAGTTATAAAAAATGCACACATTTGCCTTTGCATCTCCAGAACCTTCAGCTTTCTGTGCCTGGTCCGTGATGGCATCTCCATTTTCTGCAGGGTTATTCCCATCCTTGCCAGCATCAGCTTTTCCTTTTTTTCCTTTGGATACCTTCCCTCCCTTCTTTCCAGTGGGATTTTTAGGCTTGGGCTCTGGCTTTGGAGGAGCAGGTTTTGCAGACAACTTTGCAGATCTTCTGTGTGGTTCGTCCTTCACCTTGGCTTTCTCTCTTTTAGCATCCCCTTCTGCCTTTCTCTTGGGCATGGTGGTGACAATGGCAGGATGTAGATGCTGGATGTGGGGGGTACAGCGGCATACAGGCTTTGGTCAGTCCAGGGGTCATGCTTGCCTCTTCTTCACATTACTCCTTCACTCAATTTTTTTTGCAAATCTTTAAGAGCTCCCTTAACCACTCCCATCTCTTCTTTAAGGGAATCTCAGATAATGATTTAATTTAGATTTAACAAGCCAGTTATTACAGGTCAACTACATGCCACTTTATGATTTAAAATGTATTTATTCTGATTAACAGCCATTAAATGGTTTTTATCACACCTCTTTTTGGTTAATATTGTTTGAAAATATTTTCAGTTATTTAAGGCCTCATTTTATAGTCACTGATGCTAAAATCCTCTAAAGTTAAGAATTAAAAAAAAGAAACAAAACCCTCCTTTGGTCCCTTGACTTATTATGGAATAATTTACTAAAAAACAAAACAAAACAAAACAAAATATGTTTATGGGTTCTATAGACAATTAATATAAGGTGATGAGTAAGTAGACAGATAAAGTTGACTGAACAGTGAGCTCACATTTAAATGTTACTGTATTTTATGATAACAGATTTATTGAGTCATAATTCACATACCATAAAATTCACCATTTAAAAGTATACAATTCACTGGTTTTTACTATAATCAGAGATTTGTGCAACCATCACCATTACCTAGTTCCAGAACATTACCATTGCCCCAAAAAGGAATCCCATGCCTATTAGCAGTCAGTCCCAATTCTCCCCTCTCCTCGTCTCCTGGCAACCGCTACTCTGGTTTCTCTATAAATTTGCCTACTCTGGACATTCCATGTAAATGTGGCCATACAGTATGTGACCTATATTCGCCTACAGTCACTCAGCATAACGCTTTCAAGGCTTATCCATGTTGTAGCCTAAGTCAGTGCTCTGTTCCTTTTTATGGCTGAATAATATTCCATCGTGCAGATACACCAAGTTTTGTTTATCCACTCATCAACTGATGAACATTTGAGTTGTTGAAAAGTAATACCCTTTTAAAATTACACAATTGATGACACACTATCCCCACATGATAGGTACATATATGAATAATGGTCGCTTATATTTATTGTACCAGGTGTTCTAAATGCTTTATATGTTTAGGTCATTAATGCTTACAACAACCTTATGAGACTATATCATTGTTACGCCCCCAGATGAAAGTATTGAGAAATAGAAAGATTAAGTGACTTTTTCAGGACAAATAGCTAACCCAGGAAGCCTGGCTCCAAAGCCTGCATTTTATTTTTCATTTAAACAATTACCATACAATGAAACTGAATTTATTTGGAAGAGGTGACAGGATATAGTTGCATTAATTTTTTTTGAGAGTTATTTTTGCTCTTGTGTGTACTCGCCAGAAACACAGAGAGACAGAGAGATAGACAATCACCCTCATAGGGAGGATGGTCACGCTGCAATCCCTTCTCTATTCTCCTTTCAGGATCTTGGACATGTACACACAGACACTCGGTATGAGTTTTAAGCTGCTGGGTCTAGGACTCAAACTGTGGTCGACTACGTGGGAGTCCAGCTACATAACCATTATGTTACCTGCTGGTCCCAGGCACCTTATTTTCAATGACCAGAACATTCCAGAAAGTAGACATTATTGTATCTATTGTACAGATTTGGAAATTGAGATGGAGAGATGTAGAATAACTTTAATTGGAAGTTTCAGATCCAGAATGTAAATTGCTTTACAGACCCCATAAGAATTGTGCTTTTTTTGCTACATAATGTTGCTTAAGGTATCAATCCTGCAACACAGAAGGAAGTTAACAAATGTTACCTGTTTTTTCCAGATTGGTGAAAATCTAGT
>NW_006159813.1:3954171-3960142 GCF_000334495.1 Tupaia belangeri chinensis | reverse complement strand
TGTAATTGGAACTTCTTTGTGTCTTGCCAGGGAATGTAAGCAGTATCTCCAAACTGACCCTTTGGAAAGCCCCAAAAGGTCTGAGTCTCTATAGTTTTTGAGTGTCAAGGAAGGATCATGTCAGTCTCAATTGCAGACTCTGCTCTGCTATTTGCTCCAAATATTTTCTGGTCACAAATGTCATTGATCTGACAGTTTATTTCCCAAGATACATTAGTTCTAAACTGATGTGATATGAAAGTCTCATCCTAAAGAAATTGGCCTCGTGAATGGTTATCTCCTGGGAGGAACATGCTGTACTTATGGCTGTACTAATGTGATGAAGAAGTGGGAAATACAATTAGCGGGTTTTGTTGGTGATTTTCCAATAATGATGTTTGGGGTATATTATTGGTTTAGCTGTAATTGAGCTTAAGATGATCCAGAAATGTATAAACTGGTGTGAAAGTCATTCAGTTTTGGCTTCAGTTCGGATGTTCATGAACCAGGTGGACTGATGACATTTGGATGTGCTGATGCTAGGGGCTGAGTTCCAGGACAGCCATGGCTTGTCTCTCGAACACTGTTTCATTTCACTCTGTGTTTGCAAGGCGACCTCCTGTCCTCTCCCAGACCACACCCCCACCATCATTTGGAACTTACTACATATTATTGAGCTCTCTTATTTTTCATACAAGCCTAAGTTATTTATGTATGTTAAAAGACTTTTTTTTAATTTTAAAATTATATTTAACTTTATTTTATTTTAAATTTTGACCAGAGAAGAGAGAAAGAGAGAGAAGGAAAGTGAGAAAGCAAGCTGCCAGGTCCAGGACTCAAACCATGGTCAGCCATGTGGGAGTTCAGTGCCCTTTACCACTATACCACCTATCAACCTCTAAAATAATCTTTTTTAGGATAATTAACACCAGCTGCCACAACAAAGTCCTGAAACAATAGACATTTGGATGTGGTGGGGTGAAGGGCACATTATCTACACCAGTAGTTTTCAACTGGGGGGGGGAGGTGATTTTTGTCCCTGAAGGAACATTTGGCAGTAACTAAAGGCAGTTTTGGTTGCCACAGTTGGGAATGGAGGTGCTGTCGGCATTTAGTGTGTAGAGATTAGGACACTGTTAATTATCCTACAATGAACAGTATAGCCCACCCACTCAGGATTGTCTGGTTTCAAAAATGTCTATAGCAAGCCAGCAGGTGATGTGCAGGTTAAGGCACTGGGTCCCACATGGTTGACTGTGAGGTTTGAGTCTTGAACCTGGCATCTTGAGAATCATACATGTGTGTGCATGCCCTAAATCCTGAGAGGAGAATGGAGAATGGACTGTGTTATGGCCATCCCCACCTAGGGGGATGATTTCTTACTCTTTGGCAAGCGTATACACCAAAAACAAACAGCATCCAGCAGGTCGTGTGGTGGTTAAGGTGCTGGATTCTCACATGGTTGACCATGGTTTGAGTCCTAAACCTGGTGGCTTGAAAATCACACTGGGTGCATGTTGTGTGTGGGGCCAAAATCCCAGGAGGAGGCTGGGTGAGAAGGGATTGCAACATGGCCATCCTCCTGAGGGTTGATTTCTTACTTTCCCTCTCACCGTCTCTCCCCATCAAGAGCACATGCCCACTGGCAACAATCTTAAAAACAAAACAAAAATCTAAAAAAGAAAAAGTCAATAGCACCAAAGTTGAAAAGCACTGATGTAGAATACATATTTAATCCCCATAAATATTGTTTTTATAAATTACTTTTCATTATACTGTGTCTTAGAAAGTTGTACTACTTTTCTCACAATGGGTCTTTGTTTCCCCTCTCATTCAATAGAATGACACTTTCACCCTCAAACACCAAATAAATATGGCATAAGAAGTGATATTTTGGGGACCAGCAGATGCCATAATGGCTATGTTGCTGGACTCCCATGTAGTTGTCTGCAGTTTGAGTTCTGGACCTGGTGACTTAAAACTCATACCAGGTGTGTGTGCCTACATGCCCAAGCTCCCAAGAGGAGAATGGAGCAGAAGGGATTGCAGTGTGGCCATCACCATGGGGTGGTGGTGGTGGTGGGGGGGTGATTTATTGCTTTCTGTCTGCATCTCTTTGTCTCTCTGGTGAGTGCATGTGCCCTATACCAAAAATCTCTTAAAAAAAAAGAAGTGATATTTTGACATTATAATTTTAGGTAGACATGCTAACTTAGGTACAGATAACATTTTCCAGGCAGACAACCAACATCTAATGTAGAACAATTTCAAGTTGTGTGCATTTGTGGATGAATCCAAAACCTTTTGCTTTGTGTCCATGGGACATATGAAAGACATGAAGAGGCAGCTTCTTCTATAACTCATTTAGAGTATTGGGTGCATGCACTATTTCTATGCAGTGGGATGCTGACTTTTATTTACCCATTATTTTGCCTTGAAGTTAGTTGTTTGATTGATTGATTGTCAGAGAGTTTATATGCTTGCTAGGGAGAGAGAGAAAACCCTCCAGTGGAGTGTGGTCATGTCATGATCTCCTTCCCCCACCTCTCCATTCCATTAAGATTTTAGGCATACATGCCCATACTCCCAGCATGGTTTTTCAAGTTGCTGGGACAGGGATTTGAACTATGGTCAACTGAGATCTGACTCCTGATACACAGTACTTAAGCACTATGCTATAGCACCTGCCCTATTCATTTATTTTTTAAGCCAGAGTTTGGCAGACTTCTTCTTCAGAGGGCTAAACAGTACACATTTTAGGTTTTGCAGGTCACATGGTCTGTGTTGCAACTACTCAGCTCTGCTGCTCCCGTGCAAAAGCAGCCATGGATGTAAGTAAATGAATGGGCCCATTTTGGCCCATGAACTATAGCTTTCCAACCTGTGTTCTCTGCTGTAACTTTTTATTTTTACATGCAGATTGAGCCTAAGAGAAGTATGAGCCCTCCCAAAGGATTGAAAAGGTGGTCAAGAAAACAGTGCGGAAATAATACCATCCCTTTCAAAATACCATTTCCTTGTATTCTTTTCTGCCAGTTTCTTACTTACTATTAAATCTTGTCTTTGGCAAATACATAAATGCTCATTACATTACACTTTATGCACAAACTGCATTTATTTACTCTTGGATCGTTGTTTATTACTTACATAAACTCATTTTCATTGTTCAACGGACACATTTTTCTATCTGTAAAAATTGAGTGTCTTGGGTTGAGAAGGGAGTGTATCGTAATTTCTTCCCTAAAAATGAATAAAAAACTGGGGTGTTTTCATTTAATAGCTTTTCAGTTAGACTAGGTAGAAGCCCACAGCTTGGTAAACATATGGTGGGCTTTCGTTATCAGGAAGAATGAAAGTTGTTCATAGGGAGAGGTTTATAGGATAAAGCTGTGTGCCCCCTCCTCCTCTGGTTCTGAAAGACCTCTGTCATCACCAGGCAGGGAAATTGCTCTTGTCCAGCGATCTTATTTCCTCTGATAATACAAGTAGGACATGATGTTATTCAATGTCATAAACATATCTCCTTCCTCTTCCAGGAGGTGCTGTAATGGCCCCTAAGCAAAGGAATTCCAGATTGAAACAGGGAATTATAATGGAATTTATGGGGAAAAGAAGGGCTGGTTACAGGACAGCTAATAGCGAGGGGACACTCTTGAAAGTTTCTTCTCTGAGTTATTAGATCTCATTAAAATTAATACGCAGTTGCTATATGATTATCAATATAATTCTTCCACAATGAGCACATGGGGAATTTCCACATGCAATCCTATGGCAAATTCATTATTTAAAGGATGCCTATGTTGAGTCATAAAACGCACAAGATTTCTTAGTAAGCCCATTCACGTTCACAAATATTTTTTGAGAGCCTTTTCATGCTGGGCAATAGGGATCCATTGCATCTGAACAAGATTTGTTGCTGCCACCAGGAAGACCATGGTCTAGTGAAGATTTCCTAGTATTAATATCTATGTAGAGTCTTATTTCCTTACATTATGCTAGATTAAAAGGAGACACATTTGTTCCTAAATCCACCTTGATTTCTGTGTTATGTGTTCTTGATTACCCACCTAACTTACTCTGTAAATAATAATATCTTTTGCTTTTCCCAGCTTTGCTTCTTGATCTTCTCTTCTTCCTACCTCCGTGGGATCTATTGGGTTGTATGAAAAGTTGTGATACATTTTTGCATAGGAAAAAAGAAAAAATATGTCAACTGGGTTGACTTCTAACAACCCAACAAGCTCTTTAATAATTCAGTAGAGATTATATTAGCCAATACTGGTTGCAAGTGACAGAAACTTAAGTTGGCTTAAGCCACAAAAGGCAAATATTTAGTAGCTTGGGTAAGTGAACAGTGGGAGAGGTCTTGCTTTAGGCCCAGCTGGATCCAGAAGAAAAGATGATGACATTGGGCACAGTCTCTCTCTCTGTCCACTTTTATGTTTTGTTTTATTTTGCTTTTTACCACATTATCTTCTTAAAACACAGTTGTGCAAATGAAGAAATTCTCTGTACTTAATATTCTTTTTTAAAGTGAATCCATATTGGGACCAGCAGATGGCGTAGTGGTCACTGGACTCCCACATGGCTGAGCACGTTTCCAGTCCTGGACCTGGTGACTTGAAGCTCACGCCAGGTGCGTGTGTGAGTGCCCAAAATCCCGAGAAGAGACTGGAGGAGAAGGGATTGCAGCATGGTCATCCCCCCTGGGAGGTGATTTCTCACTTTCTCTGTCTCTCCAGCTAGTGCATGTACCCTATAGCAAACAAACAAACAAACAAAAACAAAAAAAACTCCTAAAAAACAAAAAAGAATCCATATTGAATTAATCATCCTGACTAGGGAGCAGGAAATATTTTGGCCAGATCTGGGTCACAGATTGTTATAAGCTGAATTATGCCCTCTCAAAAAATTTGGATGTTGAAGCCCTAACACCCAATGACGTAGAATGTGATTGTGTTGTGTTGTTGGGAAAGTCATGATGCATTTTTGCATAAAAAAAAAGAAAAATATGTCATAACTTCCCTGACAATCTAATATTGGAGATACGGTCTGTACAGAGGTAGTTAAGGTTAAATGAGGTCATTTGAGTGGTTCCTAATCCAGTATGGTGATGTCTTTCTAGAGGAGAGTAGGACACAGGTACGGAATGAAGACCATGTGAACGCACAGTGGAAGACAGCCAGCTACAAGGCTAAGGAAAGAAGCCTCAGAAGGAATTAGCCCAGCTGATACCTGATCTCAGACTTCTCTCCTCCATAACTATGAGAAAAGAAATGCCTGTTGTTTAAGCCACTCAGGCTGTGGCACTTCGTTATAGCAGTCTTAGCTAACGAATACACGTTTTATCATTTAAAAGAATTATTCATTATTATTTTTAATTTGCGATAGGGCACATGCACTCACCAGAGAGAGAGAATGAAAGTGAGAAAATAAGCCAACACGTCCAGGACTCAAACCATGTGGGAGTCTAGCACTTCTACCACCATACAACTTGCTGGCCCCCTAATATTTTAAGCCCTAGAATTAATGATAGATTTGTTTAGTCCCATTGGAACCACTCTGTGATTAGAAGAGGAACGATTCCTTAAAGGAAATCCAATGAGTTATCACAGGAAGAATAATGGGTGCTGGTAGAGGAAAAAAATGTTGTCCATTGAGTAAGATTCATAATAATTACTGATTGTTCATTATTCCTTGGGTCTAGAAAGCATGTTATACTTCATACAGTAACCCCAGGAGGTAGATACTATTATTTTCCTACTTTCATATATCTTACAGGTGTGAAAACTGGGGCACAGATAGGTTAAGCAACTTCTCCATGACCAAGCAGTCACTAAGTGGCAGAGCTGAGATTTATATCCATACCTGTCTCACTCCAGAACCTCACTTTTTTTTTAAAGAATTATTTAATTATATTTGTTATCCTTCTTTTTAATTTGACCAGACAGAGACAGAGAGAGAGACAGGGCAAGAGAGAAAGCAAACTGCC
>NW_006159813.1:3947145-3953909 GCF_000334495.1 Tupaia belangeri chinensis | reverse complement strand
AGTTTTAAGCCACCGGGTCCGGGACGCGAACCGCGGTCGACTATGTGGGAGTCCAGCAACATAACCATTACGCTAACTGCTGGTTCCCTAGTACTGTATTTTTTTGAGAGCTAACGACTGCCAGTTTTGGATCCTTTTGCTCTTTAATCCCCAAGATTGAAAAAGCTCTGGCTAGAGGCACCGAAGGATGTGTGCTTCTATTTTTTTTTTTTTTTTCCGAGAGGTTTTTGCTGTAGGGCGCGTGTGCTCACCAGACAGACAAAGAGAGACACAGAGACAGAAAGCGAGAAATCACCCACCCCAGAGGGGATGGTCACGCCACAATCTCTTCTCCTCCATTCTCCTCTCAGGATCTTGGGCACGCACGCACACCCACCCGGCGTGAGTTTTAAGCCACCGGGTCCGGGACGTGAACCGCGGTCGACTACGTGGGAGTCCAGCGACATAGCCATTACACTAACTGCTGGTTCCCAAAGTGTGCTTCTGTTAACTAAGGACAATTCAGTCTACGGAATTCACAAGTTCTGATCTAGGCAAATCCTTGACTGATTCAAGTTAATTAGCATATCCCAGAACATGAAGTAATTGCTGTTGTTCCTCGAAACAAGAGGTAGAGAGATACCCAGTGACTTGTAACCACCTCAATTCTGACTCCCAAGTCTGAGAGCAGAACTCCGACGCCTCAGCATGGAGACAAGATGAGGAAATCCATCAGTTCTCTGCTTTTCACTTCTCTCAAGTGTTTACTGTGTTTCCCGTCATATGATGAGCAAGGCAATTCTCATTCCTGTCTTAGTCTGTAGGGTAAAGTCTAAAGCTGAGTAGGGATCCTGTCCTTAATTTTATAAACAGGATTTCTACTTTCAACCACAGAGGTTGATATTTGAATGTTTTGCTTGCGAAACAAATTTAGAAAATATCACACACGTACGTGATCATCACATTTTTTTCAAACTGGGTCTGATATTTCCGTTGAAACCATCTGGTGACCCTGTTTGTAAATCCTGATGGTCTTTGGCAAAATTCATTAGTTGCCGGAAAGGGCAATCCATGCAAGCTAGTTCAAAAACACAATTCAGGGGGAACCAGCAGTTAGCGTAATGGCTATGTCGCTGGATTCGCACGTAGTCGACCGCGGTTCGGGTCCCGGACCCGGTGGCTTAGAACTCACGCCGGGCGTGTGTGCATGCGTGCCCAAGATCCCGAGAGGAGAAAGGAGGAGAAGGGATTGCGGTGTGACCATCCCCCCTGGGGGGTGATTTCTCGCTTTCTGTCTCTATGTCTCTCTCTGTCTGGCGAGCGTACACACCCTATAGCGAAAACCTCTCAAACAAACAAACAAAAAAAACAATTCAGGGAGTTCTTGTTACTGAGTATTTATCAATGAGTCCTTGGAGCTGTGAAGTCATGTAGAGATGTCATGAAATTTTAAAATATTGTACCATCGCTGCTATTAAACATTCTAATGATTAAATGATCCTTTTCCACCACTTCAGCTTGCTTGTGGTTCAGTCTCTCAGGGGGCCCTTGAATTTCGAATGCCCATCACATACCATTGAATGGATTGCTGTTTGTTGCAACCGATGAGTGCTATGAGTGCTGTCAAAGAGAATCAGTCTTCCCCTGACTATCTGACCCTGGTGCATATGCAATGTAATCCAACTGCAAACGTCGACTGAAAATCTTGCCTGAAATACAGGATTCCATGAGGCGGATAAAAGTGATGTTGAAACATGCTTTAAGAACAGACAGAAATCACAGATGGCCCATGAGAATCCAGCAGCCTTAGAAGAGTCAGCGCTGATATTCAGCTGGAACCTGAGTTTCAATCACAGGGTTATCCTGGTGACTGTTCTGATTGGTCAATGCCTATATCATACTGGCTATTCAGTATTTTGAAAATCAGCCCAAGAAGGATTACCAGTTGATGGAAAAAAAAAGGGAGGGGAAGGAAAATGACATGGTGAGCACTTCAAAAGAAAATCATTTAAATATCAAAAGAATCAAAAGGGCCTTAGGAAAAATTGGGGAAACCTTTGGAATATTTTTTAAATGACCTTTTTGCTATCATACTATGAAAGCCAAACCTGAAGTGATGAATTTTGTCTGAAAACTTTACATCAAAAAATCCACTACGTAATTCAGTTGTTTTGTTAGAAAAAAATACACAGTTGAAATGGTAACCTAAATTTTTTTTATTTCTTTTAGTCCCTTCCCCCTCCCGTAGGGCACATACACTTGCCAGAGGGAGGGAAAGTGAGAAAGCAGCCCTTGAGGGGGTGGGGGCACACCGCAATTCCTTTTCCATTGTCTTCTCAGGATTTGGGGCACACACATATACTCACCTGTGTGTTTTTGGATCTGCTGGGTCCAGGACTTGAATTGTTGATGTGGAAATTGGTACTTTAACATTATGCCACCTGCTGGCCCTTTACTTTGTCATTTTGAAAAGGTTCAGTTTTATTTTTTTAAGATCATACATAAAATCAAGCTCCTTCTGGGGCTGGCAGGTGGTGTGATAGTTAAAGGTGCAGGACTCCCCAATGGCTGACTGCAGTTGAGTCCAGCACCTGGCAACTTGCTTTCTCACTTTCCTTCTCTCTCATTCTTACTCTGGTCAAAGTTAAATAAATAAATAAAGTTAAATTTTAAAAAAATTGTAATAATTTTTAAAAATCAAGCCCCTTCCCTCCTCTACAATTTATGAAAATTTGGGCTTAGTAATTAAGAGTCACTTTAAATGTCTTCCACCATGATTGATTTTCTTCTGAGGATAGGAAATAAGAAATCCATGGAGGAAGACCCCTCTCTCCTTTTCCCAGACTACACAGTCTTCCCCATCTACTTCATGCCATGGCAGCTCCATTTCCTTGGTTCTCGCTTCACAATCGTGCTCTCTGCTCATTCGTGGTATACTTGCTGATATATTCATGTTTTGTTGTTGTTGTTGTTTTCTATCATATGTTACCCTTCCTAGCCATAGGTTATTGGATCACATGGCCCTTGACCCAAAGGCAGCTATTTCATTGGCTGACCAGGGACTAAGATGTGATTTTAAAAGATATATGCTGTACCAATTGGATTTACTCAAGAATCTTCAAGTCATATATATGGTCAGGCTGAACTGGATGCCTTGATGACCTGATAGTAAAATGATACAACATAGAGGGACTCTATGACGTCATGATGAGCAAACTTTAGGAGCAAAGCTAAGTGGCCCAGCAGGACCAAGATATTCACTCAGACTCCAGAGCCTCGCTCACTCTATAGTTTTCTTTTTCTTTTCTTTCTTTCTTTCTTTCTTTTTTTTTTTTTTAATGTTTTTGCCATAGGACAATGGGTGCTCACCAGAGAAAGATAGAGACAATGAGAAGGAAAATGAGAAATCACTTCCCAAGGAGAATGGCCATGCCATAATCCCTTCTCCATTCTTCTCCTGGGGTTTTGGGCATGCACACACACACACATCTGGTGTGAGTTTCAAGTTGCCTGGTCCAGGACTGGAATTGTGGTTGGCCATGTAAGAGTTCAGTGCCTTAAATACTATGCCACCTGCTGGCCCGGAGTACTTTTCTGCTATGCACATATATTGGGTAGCTAGTTGCCCTTCTCTCAGTGATGGCACCCCATTTTTTTGTAGTTTATGTGTTGTGAGTAGAATTGATCCTGTCCTTAGATTTAAGATAATCATGTGACCCAGTCATGGGCAATCAGCTCATTACGTGTACTTGGCCATAATGATGGGTTATGGGATGGGAACGTTGCCCAGCTTGGACCAGTAACAGATGAAGGACTTTTGTTTAAATAATTAAGAAAGAGAATCCAGGAGAATAAGTAACTGAAGTTATCCTGTTGAGAAATGAAGCAACCTAGAGGATATCAGGACCAAGAAATGTGGAGAAAATACAACCTGCCAACAATCCTTGAGTTGCTGGATCACTCCATGCCTGAAACTAGCTACCTTAGACTTCCATTCAACATTTCTCCCTTGGTTTAAGCTGGTTTGAATTGGGTTTTATCCAAAGAGCTATACCATATACAACATGTTTATTTGATTATGACAATAATAATCCTATTCAGCCATTCCAAGATACTTTCCTAGCCATCTTCTCTCTGATTCTCTTAACAACCCTGTGATGCAAACTAGGCAAGGATGACCATCTTGATAAAGATTGGCTGCCTGATCTTGGGGCCTACTGTGATGTTATCTCAAGCACTTAAAAAACACAGGGAGTGAAGATTGCCTTCTGAGACATAAACCATGAAGTCAATGTATTATAGATCAAAGCAGAGTAATGCAAAGTCACCTTAAAGAGACAGGATGACTCCCATGCCTGCAAGACGTGCCTGTCATGTAATCAGGAGTATTAACATATTTAAAGAAAGTCTATGTCCATCATGATTCACCATGGAAGCCTAGAGGACAGAGAGTTGCAAAGGCAGCATGTCTAGCGGAGAGAGTCTTAGTCTTTGTGTGTGTGTGTATATATATATATATATTTTTTTTTTGTAGAGGTTTTTGCTATAGGGTATGTGCACTCACCAGACAGACAGACAGACAGAGAGAGACAGAGAGACAGAAAGTTAGAAATCACCCCCCAGGGGGGATGGCCATGCCACAATCCCTTCTCCTCCATTCTCCTCTCGGGATCTTGGGCATGCCTGCACACGTGCCCAGTGTGAATTTAAGCTACCGGGTCCAGGGCTTGAACTGCAGTTGACTACATGGGAGTTCAGCTACATAGCCATTACGCTAACTGCTGGTTCCAGTCTTTGTGTATTTTTTGCTCCAGTAGCAAGACTAGATCTAGAGAAATGCTTTCAGCTACAAGTCATTGAAAAACAGATTGCTAACTGGGGTTAATTAAAGATGGCTGAAACTTCTTTGCTATTCCTCTCATTAAGGACAGACAGCTTTCCCTTTTCCTTAAATCTGGACTCACCTTAAAAATAGAAATAAGCATAAATGATGCTTATGATTCCCAGGGTTGGTCTGCAAAAGATGTGCAATTTGTGCTTTTCCACACTGGGACGACTCCCTTTTGGAACCCAGCTGCCATGCCATGGGAAGCCTAAGCCATGTTGAGAGCATATGCTTTCAACCAATCGTTAATGCCTGTTGCCTGTTTTGAAAATGAGCTTTTTAGGGTATTCTAGCCCAGATGAGTCTCCAGATGACTGCAGCCTCAGCCGACATCCTGGATAACAGAATAACCACCCAATTGAGCCCAGTCAACTCGCAGAATTATGAGAGATTAAAAAAATGGTTTAAGCCATTAAGTTTTGGGAAGAGTTTAAATGGTGCAAGAGATGACTGAAACAACAGTGACTTAAACACTGATTTTTTCAGAGTGTTCATAAGAAAATAGACAAGTAAGGGTTCATAAAGAGGATCCAAGATGAGCATCACCTCAGGAAATAAGTAAACTTGTTCAGGTTAAGGGACCAAAATAAAGCCCCTCCACCCCACCCCCCTCCTATAAGGTATTTTTTGTTGTTGTTGTTGTTCGTTTTGTTTTATTTTGTTTTGCTATAGGGTGTGTACACTTGCTGGAAAGACAGACAGAAAGTGAGAAATCATCCTCCCAGGGAAGATGGCCATGGCACAATCACTTTTCCATTCTCCTCTTGGGATCTTGGGCACCCATGCACACATACCCAGCATGAGTTTAAGCTCCCGGGAGTCCAGTGACATAACCATTACACTATCTTCTGCCCCACCCCAACCATAAGCTTTTACAGCAGGGGAAAGAGATGCTCCAGACCCTCCTCTGGCACCACCGCCAGCAATCACCTGCAGCTGATACCACTTTTGGCAACCACCAACCATTTGCAGCTGATAGACACTCTGCATTCCTGAGGAAAGATGAGTCCCCTATCCCTCTGCCTAAGATTGAGACCATAAAAAGTTGACCCTTGTCACCAAAAGGCTCCAGCTTATGAACCTGTTCAGGTTTCGCCCCCTATATTTTTGCCTAGTCTCTCCTGGGCACTCTCTCCCAAATTCTAATAAACTCCTACTCATGCTCACAGTTTTGTCTCTGGTGAGTTTTTTTTAACCACTTACATACTGGCCCTACTGCCTAACTGTACTGCTGCAGTTTTCTTCAATGGGGAGGCTGGATGTAGGAAGTCTCAGGTTTGGTGCAGCAAATCAAAATAACATCAGTTATCCCTGCTCCTTGTTCCCTTTCATCACACCATTCTTAGCACATCAGCTATTCATCCTCTTCATGGTGAAATCTTTTTTTAAAAAATGCTTTATTTTATTATTTTAAAAATTTGTTATAAGGCACATGTACTCATCAGAGAGAGGGGGCGGGAAAGTGAGAAAGTAAGGTGCCAGGTCTGGGACTCGAATCATGGTTGGCCATGTAGGATTCCAGTACCTCAACCACCATGCCACCTGCTGGCTCACGTGGTGAAATCTTCTGGTTGCAAGATGGCTGCTGCATCTCCAGGTATCACTTCTATGTTTAAAGCAGAAAGAAGGCAAAGGGAAAGAACCAGCAAGTCTTCTCATGTCTCTGTCCATTTCATCAAGAAGCCAAATGCCTTCCCAGAAACTCTTAGGATGACTTGTCATTATGTCTCATTGGTCAGATAAGAGCCCCTTAGTTGTAAGGAAAACGAGTATAGGTTTATCCACCCTCTATTTTGATGCAGTCAGAGAAATGGGGTTGACAATGACCTTTTAGCAACACCCAGAATCTGCCATTAAATGGATACAAATATTGTTGTCATAGTCATGATCCCATCTGAAC
>NW_006159813.1:3937991-3946881 GCF_000334495.1 Tupaia belangeri chinensis | reverse complement strand
TCTTTCTCTGAGACATTTCAGTCTAGTGTCACTAAACAGCCAATGAATATATCCATCTTTGTCCCAATTTTATTAATCAAGAAAACAGATTATTATTTAATGATTATTATTTACCCAGGCTGCTCATTTTTTACCAAAAGAGAAAGTGCTGCTTGTATAAATTTTCTGAACTGGTGTCTACAACAGTAATTTCCTTCTGGTTAACACATCGATCTCAAAGTGTGGCCTATGTGAGTCTAACTCTGAGAAAAGCTACCACTCTCAGTTTGTTGAGAAAGTTCAGTTTCAATGTTTTCAAGGATCTGGATAAAATCATCTAATCTATGCTGTCATATGAATCTCTTTGGGAGACAAGTTGCTTCTTTCTTTTGGTAGATGCACAAGAGATGGCTGAGTGAAGACACCTCGAATTGTTACAGATCCCATAATGAATAGAGCTGAGAAGCCATCTATCTTTCTCCTTGACCCCTGAACATACAGAACCTCTACTGACTTTAGGCTCGGGGGGGATGTTTGACCTAAAATACCAGATTTGACACTTCTTTCTTGATCTTATTATTTTAATTTTTATTTATTTTTAATTATTTTATTCAGTTTCATTTATTCATTCATTTATTTTTTTAATTTGACCAGAGAGACATAGAGGGAAGAAAGTGAGAAAGCACGCCACCAGGTCTGGGACTTGAACCATGGTCGGCCTTGTGGGAGTGCCCAGCGCCTTAACCATCACGCTACTTGCCAGTCCCCTTGATCTTATTATTTTTAAAGGGAAAAATTTTATTTTCTTTCCTTCCTAAATTTACATTTAATTACTAAACATCTTTTTTTTTTTTTAAGAGATTTTTGCTATAGGGCTTATGTGCTTGCTAGAGAGATATAGAGAGACAGAGAGACAGAAAGCAAGAAATCACCACCCAGGGAGATGACCACACTGCAGTCCCTTCTCCTTCATTCTCTTCTCAGGATTTTGGGCACATACATACATGTGCCCCGTGTAAGTTTCAAGGCACCAGATCCAACCATCAACCATGGTTAGCCACGTGGGAGTCCAGTGCCTTAACTGTTATGCCACCTGCTTGCCCCAGTCATTGTACATCTTTACAGCATACAGAATGGTTTTCTCAGCATGAATATAATGTATATTAGTCCAAAGATATTATCATATACATTATCATCTAAAGTTAACTTTTCATTTTTGTGTCTGTTAATTTTTTTTTCCAACTCCCTCCCTCCCACCCCATCGGTCTTGATTTTAAATAATCTGCCCATTAACCTCAAAAGGTCGGGAACCAGCAGTTAGCGTAATGGCTATGTCACTGGACTCCCATGTAGTCGACCGCGGTTCGCGTCCCGGACCCGGTGGCTTAAAACTCACGCCGGGCGCGTGTGCGTGCGTGCCCAAGATCCCGAGAGGAGAATGGAGGAGAAGGGATTGCGGCGTGACCATCCCCCCTGGGGGGTGATTTCTCGCTTTCTGTCTCTATGTCTCTCTCTGTCTGTCTGGCGAACGCACGCGCCCTATAGTGAAAAAAAAAAAAAAACCTCTTAAAAAAAAAAAAAAGGGTCTATGTAGGCCCAGTTGGTGGCATGATAAGTAAGGTGACTGGATCCCACATGGCTGACTGCATGGTTCATCCTGGAACCAGTGGCCTAAAAAAGATTGTAGGTGCATGTGCATGCACCCAAAATTCCACAAGGAAATGGAGGAGAAAGATTTGTAGTATGGCCATCCACCTCGCCCCAGGGGGTTCTTTCTCACTCTCCCATCTCTCTCCTGCCAGCCCATATGCCCAATAGCAAATTAAAAAAAAAAAAAAGAGAGAGAGAGAGATCCGTGTAATGGTTAAGGACATTTGCTGAGGTTTGTTCCTCAGCTCTACCACAGTGGTCTTTGTGCTACTGTGAGCCTCAGTTTTTTTAATCTGTTGATAGAGATAATATTCAGACCTCTACTTTGCAAGGCAAGCTAGATCAACAGCTTTGATGTATGCAAAGTGAGTGGCACAGTGTCTGGGTAGAGCTGGGGCTCACCAAGCAATAGCTATTTTTATTTTTATAGACCTTTTGTCACAACTGGAAGTCAGAAAATCTGGTCTCCTAGAGCCGTGTCTTCATTCTTAAAGGCCCTATTCATATATTCTGTAATTATTCAGTAAATGTCAACGGTGCACAAAACACCACACTGGGCATTGAGAGGGATAAAGAAAAGAAATGTAAGACATGCTCCCTGGGCTCAAGGAAGTTATAACCTGGTTAGAGAGGCAATATATAAAAACATGAAATGGTTAAGTAACCGTGCACAACATATCAAGATGATGAAGCAGCTGGGAGTGCAGCGAAGGCTGCTTCGGTATGGCTTGTCTTGTCCTAGTGTATTGGAAATAGCAGTGGACATGGAGTCAGACCTCCTTCCCTGGATAGTCTGGGATAGAGGCCACCCACCGTCCTCTGGGCTATTCCTTTTGGCAGTGCTCCCGGTGCTGAAGCGGAAATGCTGGTCATCTCTCCTGTTAAATTAAAAGCAATGGTGGATATCCATTCATTTATTCAGTGAGCAAATGTTTATTAGGCATATCCTATGTGCCAAATGCTGTTCTAGGCAATGAGAATAAGACATTTGTGTTTGTATCCATGAAAACCTTAGTCTAGTTGTGCAGAAGCACAATAAACAAAAGACGTGGATTTAGACAATGTGGGGTGCTGGTAAGTCCAGGGAAGAAATACAAAAGACAAACAATTTTGTAGACAGGAAGGTGTGTCACTCATTCCCTGCTCCAAGGAAGGACTTACTGTTCAGCTGGAAGGAATGTGATCAGCAGGTAGCCCCCACCTGCTGTCTTCTCCAGGGTCTGCCTCAGCTACAGAGAGCTGCCTTGCACAAGCTCATATCCAACCCAGGAAAACCTGCATCCTGTGATTAAGTGTGGGGTGGTGGGCCAAGGCCAGTCTAACTCAGTGCTGATGGACAGGACTTGCCACAGAGCCCTTCTTTAGGGTGGACTAGACTTTGCGGAGCCTGTCACAGTGTTTCCGCCTCTGCCCAATGTTGCTTCCTCCATTGTCTTTCATGGGGGCTGAGTCCTAGGACACATCTCACACCCACACTCCATCTGTGTGTTTGCTATGGGAGAACCCAACACGTAAAGGCAATGGAGCATGAAAGGGGGCAGGTAGTCACTTACCATCTTGGTAGACAAGGGAAGGCCTCTCTGAGAATTTGATGTTTGAGCAGAGACCAGGGATCAGGCAGTCAGTTGTGCAAAGATCTAGAGGATCAGCAAGTCCAGGACCCTGAGATAGGAATGTGCTTGGTGCAGTTGAGCACCATCGCCATGGCAGCCCAGTGGGTTGGAAACCCCATGTAGGAGCCTGTGTGTTAGAAACGAAGATGGTGGGCAGGCCTCGTGGTCTAGTGGCAGATCCCATATGGCTGACCATGGTTTGAATCGTAGCCTTGGAGGCTTGAAAAACACACTAGGTACATATGCCTGCATGCCCAAAAGCCTGATGGGATGAGAAACTGAAGAAAAGGCATTGCAGGGTGACCCTGTCCCATATGGGGGTGCTTCCTCCTCTTCTCTTTCTGTCTCTCCATCTCTCTGGTGAGCACATGTACCCTCTGGCAATTTTTCAAAATTTAACTTTATTCATCATCATTTTTTAAAAAATTTGACACGAGAGAGAGAGAGAGAGAGGGAGAGAAAGTGAGAAAGCTAGTCCCCAGGTCCAGGACTCAAACAGTGCCAACTAAGTCCAGAGCCTTAATCACCACATCACCTGCCAGCCCCACCCTCTAACAGTTTAAAGAAAGACAGACAGACAGTCACATATGTTAGGGCATCTCCTCCTTATGTCCCTAGTGCTGGCACATAGTAGGTGTTTAATTAGTCTGTCAAACTTAACTGGGCTCTCATTTTGTCTCCTTTCTTCTCTCTGTAACGTTGGGCAGGTTGTTTCTTACTGTCTAGTGCCTCCGTTTCCCCACCTGCAGTAGCGGCCGAAGTGGGACTTGTAAGCTCTCTTCTTTAGAGCTCTGGCTCCATACTATTTTCTCTTCTTGCCACCTCTCCTCCCTCCTCCCTCTCCCTCCAGAGATGTGAAGCACACCTGGTCCCGCCCCCAGCCTCTCAGCAGATGGTTCCCACTAGAAAGGTGGATGCTTTTGGCAGCTCATCCCCACTGTGGAGCCCCTAAGCCCAAAAGCAGCAGAATCAGGGCAGAGGGTGGGGGAGGTGGCAGAGCCAGGAGAGAGAGTTTGATTTCTTGCCTCTGATAATAAATAAACCCGATTAAGGAGTCCCTGCACCTGCAGGGCAGGGGCTTCCTTGGTGGGCCTTATTGCTTTGATAAAAACCGCAATATCTGAAAATTGTCTTAGGCGCCTGAGAACTCCCATTTTATGACTTGCACGTGCCTGGGATAAATTGCTTTTGCTGCCTCGTTATATATAATTCAGATCCTTATGGATGTTGGTGGGATGCATAACGCTCTCCGGTAATGATTTATTCATTGGGGGGAAGCAGAGTGCACCCACTGGGCTCTGCCAGGCCTGTCTGACAGCTCGCAAGGTTGCCGTTGCAGGCACATGAGAGGGCAAAGCTGTTTGGACTGTTTAGCTTTCCTGGAAGGCAGGCCTGGCGGGGAAAGGGCCATTTGTCAGTACAAGGCTTTCTTTAAGGGTGAGCTACGGGCTTTGCAAGAGTGATTTGAACCTTCCTCATTACCACCTTGGGGGACGTGGGGTACTTGTGTCCCCATTTAGCTAATGAAGAAATGATATTTAGAAAAGTTCCTTGACTTGCCCAAGGCCACCCAGTCAAGCAGTGAGGGGCTTTTCATATCAGATGAGCTGGCCTTTACTTGCCCATTCACACCTGAGTCAGATGCTTATTAACACATATAACACATTAACACCTGGACTCACTTCCTGTTTGGCCCCATCCAGTGGGCTATCTGTGATTACTTCCTCACTTTACAGGTGGGAAAATGGGGCTCAGAGAGATGAAGGGGCTGATCGGGTTTAACCTTGTAGAAACTGAATACCTGGGGCCAGCAGATGGCATAGTGGTTTTGTCAGTGGACTCCCACGTGGCTGACTGCAGTTCAGTCCCAGACCCTACAGCTTGAAAATCAAGTCAGGTACATTTGTGTGTGTGCCCAAAATCCCAGGAGGAGACTGGTAAGAGAAAAGATTGCAGCATGGCCATCCCCACTGGGGTGGTGATTTCTCACTTTTTCCCTCACTGTCTCTCTCTCTCTCTCGCTCTGGAGAGCACACATGCCTTAAGGCAAATATCTCTTTAAAAAAATGAAATTGAAAGACCAGCAGTTAACATAATGGCTATGTCGCTGGACTCCCACATAGTCGACCGCGGTTTGCGTCCCGGACCCGGTGGCTTAAACCTCACGCCGGGCGCATGTGCGTGTGTGCTCAGTGTCTCAAGAGGAGAATGAAGGAGAAGGGATTGCGGTGTGGCCATTCCCCCTGGGGGATGATTTCTCACTTTCTGCCTCTCTGTCTCTCTCTATCTGGCGAGCGCACGCACCCTATAGCAAAAACCTTCCCCCTTCCCCCCCAAAAAAATGAGTACCTGGAATTTTAACTCGGACAGGGTAACTTGCTCATTTACCTCCCTGTGTCACCCATCATTTGTCACCTGGGGATTATAATATTGGGTCCTTGGAAAGTCATGATGCATTTTGGCCTAGAACAACAACAACAACATATGTCATGACTTTCCCAATGACCTCATAGTACTTACCTTATAGGATTGCTGTGAGGGTTAAACAAGGAATTAAAAACTGAGTTAACGTGTTTGGCACACAGGAACACGTGCAATACGTTTTAGCTCCAGGAATTCTTTTATCATTCACTTATTCATTCTTCATTCCTCAGATATTTTTAGTGTGGCAGGTACTACTTGAACCTGCTAGGTGCCCTGCGCATCTGAGTTTATTTTCCTTCTCGCCACTGTCCTTGTCACACAGATGGAGAAATAGCTCCAAGAGATGAAATAAATGGACAGTATCCCTCTGACTAGGAGGTGAATGAGCTCTGTCTTCCAACATCCGTCGACACTCACTTATTCATTTATTCTCTCACTCATTTGATGTATTACTCACCAAGAGACAAAGTGAGAAATCATACCCCAAGGGGGATGGCCATGTCATAATCCCTTCTCCTCCATTCTTCTCTTGGGATTTTAAGCATGGATACACATATGCCCAGTGATTTTTTTTATTAATTAATTTATTTATTTTCATTTCATTTTCTTCCATACATTCAATCACATTGTTGTTTATCTTACAAAATGGATATTTCAACAGGTGAACACCTCTCCCCAGCACCGTCGATAAAACCACAAAGATCTTCAACAGATAATACCACACCTCTCTGTGCCATTAATGCTTTTCCTCCCTGTCCCTCCTCCAAATGTCCTTCCTCAGACCCTCTTTCACACACACTATATCTGATATTTACATCTATACCCAGTGTTTTTTTAACCGTTGGGTCCAGGACTTGAACCAAGGTTGATTACGTGATAGTCTAGCAGCATAACCGTTATGCCATCTGCTGTCGCCATTAAGAATATGTTATGTGTGGTCTAGTGCCACACATGTTTTTGCTGATTAAATTTATGAATGAACACCGGTGGTTGAGGCTAGTTCCTGTTCGTAAATCACTTAGAGACCCAGCCCAGGTGCACGGTCTGTGGTATGCTAGACTGCAGTGCTGGAAGCCATCTCTCACATGTGGGTTTAGATCCCTGAAATGTACTGGATATGCGTGTGGCTACCTAACATTCTGAAAAACTGGAAGGCTAGGATCAAGGTGTGACGAGACCCTGTTGAGAGTTCTTCTCTCATGTGTGGACATGTGCTTGCTCTCATAAAGAAAACAAAAAATACTTAGGATCTCTTTTATGGAATATAGGAAAGTAGACAGGAAGCAGCCATATTTTATGAATTCTAAGGTTCATGTTTTTCCCCATATTAACCTCTCTGAAATTGGGATGCATCTTCTAATCAATGATGTTTTAAAATCATGATAGGTAAGGCCAGCAGATGGTGTAGAGATTAAGGCACTGGATTTCCACATGCCTGACTACAGTTCAAGTCCTGTACGTGGTGGCTTGAAAATTACATGCATACATGCCCAAAATCCTGAGAGGAGAATAGAGGAGAAGGGATTGTGGCATGACCATGCCCTCTGGGGGTTGATTTCTCACTTTCCCTCTCTCTGATAAGCACATATGCTCTATGGCAAAAATCTAAAAAAAAAAAAGAAAAACGAAAAAAGAAAAAAACTCAATTTAGGCTAATAGTCAAAATGAGGTTGGCCTTGAGTGAAACAACAATGGAGCTAGCTTTTAAGAGTTCTTGTATTTTGGGACCATCAGTTAGTATAATGGCTATGTTGCTGGACTCCCATGTAGTTGACCGTGGTTTGAGTTCCAGACCCTGTGGCTTAAACTCACACCGGGCACGTGTGTGTGAGTGCCCACGATCCCGAGAGGAGAATGGAGGAGAAGGGATTGCAGCATGGCCATCTCCTGGGGTGGGGGGGGGAGTGATTTCTCACTTTCGGTCTCTCTGTCTCTCTCTGTCTTTCTGGTGAGCACACGTGCCCTATAGCGAAAACCTCTCCATAAAAAAAAAAGAAAAAGTAAAAGAAAAAATTCTTGTATCTCTACTTGTTCTGTTCTTCATACCACAAAGGACAGTATCTTTGCAGGAAAACATGGGCATTGGCAATTGTGATTTTTAAAATTATGTAAAAGACCTGGATTTTGTATTGAAGACATTTCATCATAGCCAATGCATTTTACTTCTATTTTCTTTTTTTAAAGAAAGTCTGTGCAGAGCGGTATGATATGTGATTAAAAAAACCAAACAAACAAACAAAAAATCCTGATGTCTAAATAAAATCTAAAAGTGCTATTGCATTTTACTTCTATTTTCTTTTTTTAAAGAAAGTCTGTGCAGAGCGGTATGATATGTGATTAAAAAAAACCAAACCAACAAACAAAAAAAACTGATGTCTAAATAAAATCTAGAAGTGCTATTTACATAAGCAGAAATAAGAATTGTAAGTGATAAGCAAGTACTGTGACTCCTGTGTACCCAAGAGAACTGAAAACACTTTTGCATAAAAGTACGTACATGAGTGTTTATCATAATGTTATGCACAATAGTCAAAAATGTGGAAATAATCCAAATGTCCGTCACCTGATGAATAGATAAACACAATGTGATCTATCCATACAGTAGAATGCTATTTGACCATAAAAGAGAATGAAATGCTGATACAGGCTACAGTGTGGGTGGACCTTGAAAGCATTATGCTATGTGAAAAAAAGTCAGCCATCTAAGTCTACGTATTATCTGATTCCATTCATGTGAAAATCCAGAATAGAGAAATCTAAAGGGACAGAAAATAGATTAGCGGTTGCTTATGGCTGATTGTGGGGGCAGGAAGTGGGGAGGTGATAGCTAATGGGTACAGGGTTTCTTTTAGAGTTGATGAAAACTCTTCTAAAATGATTGTGGTGATGGTTGCACATATCTGCATATATGAAAGCCCATTGAATTGTTGCACATATCTGCATATATGAAAGCCCATTTAATTCTACTGTTTAAATGAGTGAATTGTGTAGTATGTGAATTATATCTCAATAAGATATTAAAAAATAAGACCGTGTTATGTCAGGGTCTTCCTTAGGGTTCACATGATAATAATGGTGGCTTAGATTTGATGCAATTCAGTATGATGTAATGTGATCTATGCTATGTCAGGAGTAAAGATGGGATTGCGGAGGTGATGGGGAGGCAGCCAGGCCTGTCTGAAGGCACAGGGGGAGTATCAAAACCGATGCTATGAGAATAGGAA
>NW_006159813.1:3921885-3937920 GCF_000334495.1 Tupaia belangeri chinensis | reverse complement strand
GAGTGGAGTAAGAGTGATCCAGACAGAGGAAATTGCATGTGCAAAGGGTGAGAGGAGAGATGCTATCCTTCCCTTTAAGGGGATGGCCTTTTCCTAATGCAGATGCCTGCACTCTGCCCCCCACCCCTTTTTTGGGAGGAAGGTGGTTTTTGCTATAGGGTGCGTGCACTCACCAGAAAGACAGAGACAGAGAGAGAGAAAGCGAGAAATCACCCCCCAGGGGGGTGGCCACACCACAATCCCTTCTCCTCCATTCTCCTCTCTGGATCTTGGGCATGCACACACACGTGCCCGGCATGAGTTTAAGCCATCGGGTCTGGGACTCAAACCATGGTCGACTACATGGGAGTCCAGCAACATAGCCATTATGCTAACTTCTGGTCTCTCCCCCTTTTTTGGAGAGATTTTTGCTATAGGGCACGTGTGCTCACTAGAGAGACAGAGAGCGACAGAGAGACAGAAAGTGAGAACTCCCTAGAGGAGATGACCACACCACAATCCCTTCTCCTCCATTTTCCTCTTGGGATTTTGGGCACACACGCACACACGCCTGGCGTGAGTTTTAAGCCACTGGATCCAGGACTCAAACTGTGGTTGACTATGTGCGAGTCCAGCAACATAACCATCATGCCATCTGCTGGTCCTCCACCAGGATTTTGAGGAGCATAATGATGAGTGAGGACTGTGGTGTAGTGGTGGGGATAACGTATCCATGCCCATTGTCCCAGGTTGACAAATGGTTCATCAGGTGTGTTCAAAGTGAGAAAAGAGAGAGGGAGAAAGGAGAGTCACTCTTCATGGAGGTTTTAAAAAGCAGGTTGTTGTAACAATTTTTCACAGCTAATGAAAAATAAATGGCACAGCCTTTCTGGGTAATTAATTTGGCAAGGCGCTTCCCTTTCCACCCAGCCATCCCATAACTGAGCATCTATCCTAAGAAACCATTTGTAGTGATCCCAGTTATCCTTAAACAAGGATGTTCTTCAACACTTCTGTATAACACATGGCAAATCATGGAATCAATGTGGGTGTATACTGAGGGGCCCATCAATTCTAGACACTGCAGCACCAATATCAAAGAAGGCCCTGAGACGGTTGAGTGTGTTGGTCAAGAACAGACCTGGTCTCAGATCTATCCCTTCCTTCCTTCTTTCCTTTTTTAATTATCAGAGGGTATGTATGCTCACCCGAAAGGGCAGTAAGGGGTATGGTCACACCACAATTCTTTTTCTTCCATTTTTCCATCCCGTCAGGATTTTCGGCATGCACATGCATGCTCCTGGTGTGTTTTTCAAGCTGCTGGGGCTGGGAATTGAACCATGATCAGCCATGTGGGATTCTGCTCCCTATGCACAAGGCTTAATTGCTGTGCTACAGGGCTGGCCTTGTACATGCCTGTAAGAGAGAACTGTGTCCTGACCTTTGGCAAAGCCCTGAAAAGTCTTAATTTCTTCATGTGCAAAATGGGTATAGTAATAGAACTTATTGCCCCAGTGATGATGAAATGAGCAAAGACACAGGGAGTGCTTAGAATAGCATGTCATACCAGAGGAGTAGCTTTATTGGTTATTATTCACTAGGACCTAAAAATATCATGAATGCTAATATAAGATATTGAAAGATGATCAAGATCTGTTATTAAGCAGAAAAAGGTTGTTGAGAAGGACCCCATTTTTGTATATGTAGGTAGTATTTTTTTTTTTCTTTTTGGTACCTTTTAAAACGAAAAATATTCTAATATTTCTAAGAATAGATTTTGTGGGCCAGCAGATGATGTGGTGATTAAGGCACTGGATCCCACATGGCCAATTCTGTAGTTCGAGCCCTGGATGTGGGGACTTGAAAAACATGCTGGGCTCATAGGTGTGTGTGTGACTCTGATCCCAAAGGATAATGGAGAAGGGATTGTGGAGTGACTATTCCTCCTGGGGGTGATTTCTCATTTCCCCTCTGTCTTCAGTGAGCGCACGTGCCATATGGCAAAAGTCTAAAAAACAAGCAAACAAAAAATAGATTTTGGAACTGAGGAGGTTTTGTTTTTGTTATTTCTTTTACTTTTTTCCTAAAGAGATACTTTGATGACATATATCTCACTGCAAGAACACAAAGCACCTCCCAGCCCATCTTCCGTCGACTGTGGGGACCCTGTCTGGAAGCGGCCAACCTGCAGTCATTTTGATGTGACTTGGAACACAGTGCAGATTGCTCGATTCTAAAAATAGGCAGAAAGACTTGAGTCTGTGGCTGCTCTAGTTATTTCTAGTTCTAATGAGACACTTTGATTGCTCGATTCTAAAGATAGGCAGAAAGACGTGAGTCTGTGGCTGCTCTAGTTATTTCTAGTTCTAATGAGACACTTTGGTTAACAGAGATCAAAAGTTATTTAAAAACCAGGCAGTGCTCCACGAGGCTCCCTTGGAAGGAGCAGAGCTTTCTCCTCCATGGCCCAAGCCTTCCTGGTTCAACTGGCTGGAGCAAGGGAACTGGAGCTCACCACTTGGGACCTCTTGCCAGAAATTTCCATGGCTCCTAGGAAGTCCTGTCTTTCGAGTCTGTGTATGCCCTGGTTTGTGGTGACAGTTTCATCAAGGAGAGAGAGTACTGCTCATAAGCAGGCACTTAGTAGGCTTTTCAAGCACCAGATCTGTAACTCAAACCCTGGTCAGCCATATGGAATCTGGCTTCCTCTGTATGGCATTCAGTCATTGCACTATGGGGCTGGCCCCCTTTACCATTTTTTTTTTCATATTCACTCATTCAAAAATGACACAGAAAACCAAAAAATTTGACCTGAGCAATATTATCAGCAAACTCGTAGTTTGAGTTTCATTCAACCAATATCTATTGAGCACCTTAGTGTATCCCAGACACTATTTTGGGCACTAGCAGTACCTCAGTACAAGAGAAAACCCCTGATCATACAATGGTGGGGAACACTGGAATGAGTGAATACACTTATGCAGTGTCAGGTGGTGATATGTAATGCTACGTAAACATAGAGCACATGGGACTAGCATAATGGTTACATCACTGGACTCCCACATAGCCCACCATGGTTCAAGTCCCGGACCTGGTGACTTAAAACTCCTGCAGGGCGCGTGTGCGTGCATGCCCAAAATCCTGAGAGGAGAATGGAGGAGAAGGGATTGCAGTATGGCCATTCCCTCTGGCAGGGGGTGGGGGTGTGATTTCTTGCTTTCTGTCTCTGTCTCTGTCTAAAAAACAAACAAACAAAACATAGATTTTGTAACTGAGGAGGTTTTGTTTTTGTTAAAACAATGTGGAGTGCCCATGCCCTGTTGCAAAAAACCCCCAAAAAAAAAAAAAAAAAAAAAGTTGAGCAGATGAGGGTGCATTGCTCTTGAGCAAGTCACTTCACTGCTCTCTGCCTCAGTTTACCACCTGTAAGATAGGAGTACTAGAAAGACAAACAGGGTAATTTGATAGCTATCTACATACGCTTTTCTAATGCACATAAAATGAATGCACAACAGTTAGAACGTCCATTCAGGTCATCTGGACTTGTCTTATACCATCAGGATCAAGCAACATACTGCCATTCAGAAAACCTTCAAAGGGCTCCAAGGGGAAGATGGATCAGGTAGGACCTCCCTCCTCTAACTGAGCAGATTCTGAGAGGTGTGGGGATTTCCCCCAGGCTCACACAGCTGGAAATTGGTTCTGAAACTGGTTCCTCCAGTTCTATCTCTAGCCTTTGTTAATTTTCAAATTGGAAAATCCTTGAAAAGAGGAGTTTGAACCTGCAACTAATCTAATTTCCCTGTGGAGCTGGACCGCACCTGGTGCTTTTCCTCATGGGTGTGGGCCAGTGGCATTTCCCAGTATCCTTAGGGAGCAGGAAGCATTGCAATTGATCGCCCTGTTGCCTTTGCTGTCCTGCCCAGGCTGAGCCACTGCCAGAGATAAACTGGCTGATATTTCAGTGGGGAGATAGCATCTCTCCAGCCATCCCTCTTTAATAAGCTTCCAGTCATTGGAGATGACGATAACCTTATCTCCTTCTACACACATCCCTCCTGCCTCTTAGCTCCTCACACAGTTGAGTTCTTCAGGGGCCAGAATCCCACCCACCTATTCAAGATGAAAAAAACAGGCACCCCTACTCACAGAATGGGTATATTTGCAAACATTCTGTATCTGTGAAGGGTGAATGCCCCATTCAAGAATGTTGTCTTTTGTCGCATTTGACCTCAAAATTTCTTCCTCTCATGTGCGGTATTCAGGGCTGACCATTGTGCTCAGTTTTCAGTTGGGATCTCGGAGAGGTCAAGTGACTTTGCCTAAGGTTGCACAGCATAGATGGAAGGTGGACTTGGATTAAGATAGGCAGGATAACACAGGGATCAAGAGTTCAAGACAGATGCAGATGTGACCACTTTGCCAACCGCATTGCTCTTGAGCAAGTCACTTAATTGCTTTCTGCCTCAGTTTACCACCTGCAAGATAGGAGTACTAAACAATGTAACTATGGCACAGGAGCATTATGAAGTTTAAATTAACTCCTACATTTAAGGCACACTTAACCCAGTGTTTGGTACATAGTAAGCATTCAATAAGCATTGTCGTTTCTGTTACTATCGTTCTTATTGATTTCCAGGAGAGGAAATTCAGTTTCCCTCTTACTCCGGGCAATGCCTAAGATAAATCTGTGGGCAGGGTGAGCCAGAGAGGACCTGCAGCAGATTCATTTCTCGCTGCTCACGGTGTGGTCTGTGTACCTGCAGCTGCATTACTGGCAACTTGTTAGACATGCTGAGTCACAGGTCCTACCCCAGACCTGCTGAATCAGAAGCTGCATTTTAACAAGATCCCCAGGTAATTCATGTGCACCTCACATCTGAGAAGCATTGATCTAGAGCAGTTCTTCTTAGCTTTCCCTATGCACCAGGATGCATTAGAATATTCAGGTGCCTGAGCTCCATAATCCAACAATTTGTATTCCATTGGTCTGGGGTAGGTTCTGGACATTATTTTTTTTTTAATCTTTTTCTTTTTTATTCTTGATAGAGAGCACATGTGCCAGAGAGAGAGCGAGAGAGAGAGAGAGACAGACATACAGACAGACAGTAGAGCAGTTCTTCTTAGCTTTCCCTATGCACCAGGATGCATTAGAATATTCAGGTGCCTGAGCTCCATAATCCAACAATTTGTATTCCATTGGTCTGGGGTAGGTTCTGGACATTATTTTTTTTTTAATCTTTTTCTTTTTTATTCTTGATAGAGAGCACATGTGCCAGAGAGAGAGAGAGAGACAGACAGACAGACAGACATACAGACAGACAGACAGACCCTCTAAAAGTCTGGTCACTCAGCAATTTCTTTCCACCAGTCCTCCAGCCCACAGGATCTTGGGCATTTGCAGACATGCCCAGTGTGTCTCAGGCTGACTGCCCAGGCATTCGAACTGTGATTGCCTGTGGGATCCAGTCTCTTCTGAGCAGCCTATTTCTGCTGTTCCATAGGTAGCCCTTGGATATCATTATTTCTTAAAAGCTCCCCCTATAATTCTGCAAGGGGTGAGACTCCTGGGTATAGTGTGGTAACTTGCTTTGGAGTTGGACAGGACTAAGTTTGAAGTTAATAAACCGAGCTGCCTGTGACCTTAAGAAGTTGCTTAATGGGGCCGGAAGGTGGCACGGTGGTTGAGGGACTGGATTCCCACATGGCTCACCGTGGTTTGAGTGTCAGACCTAGTGGCTTGCTTTCTTACTTTCCTTCTCTTTCTATGTCTGTCTCTGGTCAAATTAAATAATAATAATAATAATGAATAAAATTGAATAAATGATTTAAAAAAGAAGATGTTGCTTAACTTCTCTAATCCTTAGGTTTTCATTGCAAGATAAGAACAATCCTTATCACAACAATCCTCATAACCTGGAGAAGATGGGGATGAAATTCGCACAGATTATGTACAAAAGCCTGGCAGCAAGCTATGTGGGGACTTCATAGAGTTCATGAACATATGGAATTAAAGCATCAGTTTATTTTGGTGCAAAAAAAAAAAAAAGGAATGGGAACCAGCAGTTAGCGTAATGGCTATGTCGCTGGACTCTCACGTAGTTGACCGCGGTTCGTGTCCCGGACCCGGTGGCTTAAAAACTCACGCCGGGCGCATGTGCGTGCGTGCCCAAGATCCTGAGAGGAGAATGGAGGAGAAGGGATTGCGGCATGACCATCCCCCCTGGGGGGTGATTTCTCGCTTTCTGTCTCTATGTCTCTCTCTCGAGTGCACGCACCCCACAGGGAAAATCTCCCAAAAAAAAAAAAAAAAAGTGAAATCCGTGTGTAGTTTAATCATAATACCCAGTTTCCATGAACTTCTCAAAGACCCCCCCCAGTGCTATATGTTAATGTACTGATCCTCCTATGTGAACGCCAACTAGGAGGCCCAGAGGTGGTGTGCTGTCTTTGTAATCATTACTACTATTAGTAACGGTATTGCCTTCAAATATGAAAGACGAGATCACTGGGGCATGTCACATCTGTGATGGTGCAGGAAATATCTGCTGATGGATTGGGAAGACACCCCTAGCAAAGTCAGCAAAATAATAATCTTGCTATCATTTTTTAAGCATTAATCAGCCCCCAGCCACTACACTAAATACTTTGTTGAAGGTTTATTTATTTATTTTTTTAAAAATTGCTAGAGGGCATTTGAGAGTGAGAGAGAAGAAGGAAAAAAAAAACACTCTAATGGGATATTATGTATGACATTATCACATTCCTTTTTTTCTCCATTTCTCCATCCCATCAATACTCAGGACAAGAATGCAAACATGCCTGGCATGGTTTTCAGGACACTGGGGCCAGGATCCAAACCATGGATGGCTGTGTGGAATCTGACTTCCAACACATAGTTCTTAACTCTGCTATGGGGCCAGCCCTGCAAAAATATTTTTTTATTAATTACATTTATACAGACACTTAATTTAGATCAGTGGCTTTCAACAGAGTTGCAGGGAGGCAATGTGGGGACACATTTTTGGTTTTAACCACTGGGGGAGGAGGAGGGTATTACTGGCATCTTGTGGGTAGACAGGCTACTGGACACTCCACAGTGCACAGAATGACCCCCACCACAAAGAATGATCTGGTTTAAAATGTCAGTGGTACTGGCTTTGAGAAATCCTAGTTTAGATCCAAGTAGCTCTGCAAAGCATGTTGTATAAAAGAGCAATCTCTCAGCCCCGGTTTCTCCTTCCCATCCCTAGAAGCAATCACTCTTGCCTTTTTGGTGGGTTGTTTTATTTACCCTATACATGTCTCTAGATAGCTTGCTTTTATTGTGACATTTCTACCACTCTATTCTAGACTTTATCTATTGGCTTCTCACTGTGGAAGGCGAGGAATTAGCTCTCCCACCCTGGCCTCCTCCATCATAGATCTTTTGTCATTTCTGTTGGATCAATATTCAGTGTTTACATTATCCTAACTGTAAACGGCATTTGCTGCTGATGCTGCAGTCAACTCAAGTGACTTTCTCCTCCTGCAAAATCTTTTGTTCTTTCTGAAGGTAATAATTGCCTTGTTTTTACCTTGGCTTCATTTCCTATGTTTTTCTACTCACTCAACTTTCAACTCTTTTCCAGTTGTCTAAATCTCCTTTCTAGAGAGTCAAACCCATCAGCAAGGAAATCTGTCACGTTTGCCTCTCGCAAGGAACCTCTCCCAGAACAAAGTGTTTTGCTGGCTCTGTTGTTATGTAAGACTCACAACGGCCCTAGGCAATAGAAATTGTTACCAGCATCATCATTTGACACTTGTGGAATTGGCTGTCATGTCACTTGGGTGCCCAAGATCACACATCCACTGTAAGTGGACTTGATCCTATGCCATGTGACCTGATGACTCTGCTTAGGTCTCAGAAGGTCACTCTAGGAGAAAGCCCTTTAAAATACCTCCCATATCTAGACTGTCACCTGCCTCCATAACGACAAAGTAGCTTATTTATTTCTGTATCTGTAGCACCTGCCACAAGGATAGCCATGGAGTGGGACTCTGCATACTGCTTGCTGGATAAATAAATGAAGAATTTTCAGAAGCAGTGTGAGCTCAGTGGGCGTAGTGTTCTGGGACAAGGATCGGAGGGGTTAGGGTGTGGGTCAAGTAAACATGGACAAGTTGCTTAACTTTTCTAGCCTCCGTCTCCTTGGCTGTAAAAGCCTCAGTCTCCTCATCTGTGAAATGGAGCTGGGGATATTTGCTCCACAGGGCTGTTTGCCAGCAACCAGAAGAAGCTGGCAACTGCAAATACTCAGGAACCTATAATAGAACATGCTGCCCTAAGAGTGCAAGAACATAGGAGTCATGGCGTGGGGAGCAAACTTCTAGAGAGCTCTTCCTTTCTTCTCTTCTTTCTTTCCTTCCTTCTTTCCTGCCTTCCTTTGCTTCTTCCTAACCTTTCTCTTCCTCCCTCCCCAACCCCAGTATTTGCTATAGAGTACATGCGCTTGCTGGAGAGAGAGAGAGAGGGAAAGTGAGAAAGCAACTTCTGGAGGGATGGCAACACTGCAATCCCTTCTCTTCCATTCTCCTCTTGGGATTTTTTTGGCATGCACACACACACACTCTGCACGATTTTCAAGCCTCTGTGTCTGGGACTCAAACCATGCAATTGGCCATGTGGGATCCTGCCACATTAACCTCTATGTCACCTGCTGACCCTCTATCCTCTCTTTTAGCTCCTTCTTTCTTTTTCTCAGTGAAACATTGCATAATTAATTTAGAAAGGAAAAAGAAATGCCTCGCAGTTGAGAAAAAGATATATTATAGCTCAAGCTAATTCTAATATGATAAAATATTTATATTAATGTGTCATAAAAATCGATTTGCTCTTCTCTTGCCTGGTATGATTAGTGGGTAGCTATGTAACATCTTATTTTCTTACCTTTTTTTTTTTCTCTTCTAGCAGTGTGAGTTTTCAAGCGACTATAAGGAACCATTTTTTCATGAATGATAGTAATAATGATCATAACAGATGATGCATGCCAGTCACTACTTCAAGTCCTTTTACATGTTAACTGATTTAATTCAAACCTTAACTCTAGGAAGTAGGTACTGTTTTTTTTTTTTTTTTTTTTTTGAGGTTTTTGCTATAGGGTGTGTACGCTCACCAGAAACACAGAGACAGAGAGACAGAAAATGAGAAATCACCCCCCTCCCCAGGAGGATGGCCACACCACAATCCCTTCTCCTCTATTCTCTCCTCACGACTTTGGGCACATTCGCACAAATGTCCGGCATGAGTTAAAGTCACCAGGTCCCAGACTCGAACAGTGGTTGACTACATGAGAGTCTAGTGACATAGTCATCAGGTCAACTGCTGGTCCCAGAAGTAAGTACTGTCTTTATTTTTGTTGGACAGACGAGGAAACTGAGGCACAGATTGGCTCGCCCCTGTGCTACTTTAACTTTACAGCTTACAATGAAGGCCAGATGTTCTAAGGCTTTTTACTGAAGAAAACACCTAATATTCAAAACCTTTCTAGCTTGCAGTAAATACATGTACTAAGAACTCTGAATTTCTGCAGTTCACATTTTGGGCAGAGATGAAGGTTTTCTAGCCAAGAATAGAGAAATCCAGGAAATACATTTGTAGTAGGTTTTAGGTCTTGGCATAGTAACGTTGGCACCAGCTCAACCATGGTGGAGAGAAGAGCCCCTGGGGAGGCCTGGGACAGCCAGTCCCTGTGAGGCCAGTTTGCTGTTGTAGGAACAGGACTCTCTAGTTCCCAGACCTTGACTCCCTGGCATCTTGCTTTTCTGTCTTGCAGCTTCTGTGTTAACTTGTCCTCATCATGAAGTGCATCTACCCCTGGGGATCCTGGAGTCTGAGTTGGGGTGTGGTGGAGCTCCCAGACCCACAGCTCCTTCACGGGCCTCTGTGCACAGATTCACACACACAGACACACAGGGAAACACAGACACATACAGACTCATATATATATGGACAGACAGACACAGAGAGACATGCAAAAGAGAGACACGCACACAGACTCACAGAAACATGCACAACATACACATGTATATACACAAGCACACAGAGACACACATACATAAACACATGCAGACAGAAATACAGATGCCCAGTTGCGTACATGTACATAAACCACACAGAGGAACAGACATATTAATACACACAGACAGAGTAAAAAACATACAGAGAAGAGACACACATACACATGCAGACAGAAACACAGAGACACACAGACAGAAACAGAGACATACAGAGACACAGACACACAGAAACAGACACAGAGACACTGGGAAAAACGTGTATGTGTATATACATGTGCAGACATGGAAATACATAGCTATACACATACACACAGAAACACACACAGATACATACAGACACAGAGATACATACATATGGACACACTTATTCCTTTGCCCGTTTGGTTAATTTACTCATTTTTCCTTTTCTCTTTCTCTTTCTCGTTCTCTTTTGCCTTGCCTTGCCTTGCCTTGCCTTCCCTTCCCTCCCCTCCCCTCCCCTCCCCTCCCCTTCCCTTCCCTTCCCTCCCCTACCATTCCCTCTCCTACCCTTCCCTTCCCTTCTCTTCCCTTCTCTTCCCTTTATCTTCTCTTCTCTTCCCTTTCTTTTCCTTTTCTATTTTTTTCCTTTTATTTTTACTCCCAGACGGCCCATGCATACACACAAGAGGGATACTGAACCCCTACTGGGGCCTGGCCACACTGCAGTCTCTCTTCCTTCAACTTTCCTTGTCAGGATCCTGAGCATGTGTGTGTTCCTTAAGTCAACGAGGCTAGGACTCAAACCCTGGTGGGCTATATGGGACCCAGCTTCCCCTGAATAGTAGCCTACTGCTGCACTATGGGGCTGGCTCTTCTGCCTGCCACCCTATTTTCCAAAGTACCCTCCCTTCCCCAAGGGGATTGACCACACTGCAGTTCCTTCTCTTCCGTTCTCCTCTTGGGATTTTGGGCATGCACGCATATGTGCCTGATTTGTTTTTCAAACTGCTGGATCTAGGATTTGAACTGCACAGTAAGCCATGTGGGATCCAGCCATCTTAACCTCCATGTCATCTGCTGGTCCCCCCCACTGCCCATTTAAAAAAATCATGGCATCTTTACCCTTAGTTTCAGGTGCTAAGGTGTTAGTGCCAGCCCTGGCCTGCAGTTGGTACTCGATAAATGTCTCTCGGATGGATAAGTGCATCAGCAATTCAATTATTCTCTCCTCGCCCTGTCCCTGAATATTTTGGTTTTGTTGTTTTGGCTTGCCTTGATACATTTGGAAAAGAGAAATAGAAGGGATTCCTGTATTCATTTTGGATCGATGCCAAGCTTCTTAGCATGGCTCATAAGGTCCTCTGTGATCCAGTTCCTGCCAACTTCTCCTGACTCATTCCCCACAACTTGTCATGTGCCCGACTCCACTCAGTGGGGTTTAATCTGCTCTGAGTCACAGGCTTTTCTGAGGACCCGACGAAAGCTGCAGACCTCCCTTCTCCAATGAACAGACATCTGCACATTCAGACAATGTTCTGTACATAATCTAAGGGAATCCCTAAGGCACATTCATGGGTTTTGAAGGAGTGCATAGGCCCGAGGTTAAGGACCCCTGTACTGTCTTATTATATGATGTGTTTATCTGGGAAAAGCCAGAAGGGAGAAGTGACTTGCCTAGAGTCACAAATGACAGAATCGGGACTGAGAACCCAGGTGTCTGGATCTAAAGTTCAAGGCTTCTTTTCCTTTCCTATCCTGTGTTGATGAATGAATGCCTTGTAATTAGTTGATACAATGAACAATTAAATCAGACACTCTCCTCAGTCTTCTCCATCCATCAAGCCCTCAGTGCTGGCAGCTCGTCAGACACTCAAATACCAGTGGTTTCTTGAATACAACGTTCTCCCTTGTAGTTTGATATTTTCCTGATGATTATAAATGGGAATGATTACAACAGAGTCCTGTTGGCTGTTCCACCAAGTGTCTGCTACACGACTGAGAAAGCTCCTTCTGCAACCTGCAAACTGGAATCGAGAACGCACCCACAATAAAGGTAGTTTGTCCCAGTTATGACCTGCCATGCCCACAACTCTTGGGTCAGGGAGACGTAATCCGCTTCTTCTTCGGTGTTCTATATTTCATTTAATGATGCCATCATTTGCCTATTTTCTTAAGTCAGAAACTAAGGCACTGCCTGAACCATCTCTCCCTTTATCTCTCAGTCTAATCTATCACCACAATGTGTCTCTTTTCACCGGCCATCCAATCTGTTCACTTCTGTCATCTTTGCTGCCACTCCTTTCACAAAACCACATTATCGTGATTTATGATCTTGATAGATGACTTGATTAGGTAGTAGCTAGTGAGTGCTCTTCTGTTCGCTTTTCACCATCCTCTGCTTGGGACAGAAATGTGGTTCATTAGTCAGGATAGGCAATGCGATGCTGCTATAAAAGACAAGTGGGTTCAAGACCGAAGTTTCTTTCACATTCATGTGAAGGTGGTTGCAGGTCTCAGTGATGCTCTTGGGGTGACCGTCTTCCCTGATTACCTCAGGACACCAAGCTGCTTTGATTTTTGTGGTTCCTCCATATTAATACATGTCTGCATGATTGCCGTGGGGAGAAAAGAGAGAGAAGAACCATTGAACAACTTGAAATGATTCCACCCGCAAGTGACACATGTCACCTCCACTCATGTTTTTTTGGCTGTAGCAAACCATATCATCATGTCTAGTCGAAGAGAGCCGGGAGTCACAGGAGGAAGAGCTGAAAATACTGGTGAGTGGTACTCGTATCTAATCACATCCCTGGAGGGTAGGTAGCAGGAGAGAAGCTAAAAATAAGGGTGGTGATTTATCAACTTTTAAAAAAAAATTGTCAGAGGGCATGTGTGTTTGCCAGAGAGAGTTGAAAGACAGAGATAGAGAGAGTGAAAACACCCCTCCCCCATGGGACAGGGTCATGCTGTGATGTTCTCCTCTGTTTCCCTGTCCTGTCAGGGATTTGGGGCATGCACATGTGCCTGGTGGGGCCAGGATTAGAACTGCAGTGAACCATGTGGGATTCAGTTTCCTTAACCACCAGGCCACAGGGCTGGCATTTATCAGCCTTTTAGTTTAGAATATTCATTCAGCTATGAGATGGAAATCAACACCAGTTGGATCCAGGAAATCAACACCAACTGGACCCAGGTTCCCTCCCCAACCTCTGACTAGAGTCTGGGTAGAAAAAAAAGTTTCAAGAGGAAGATAGAGAGAGAGAGAAGAGAAGAGATAGGGATGCAGAGTGATGGAGGGAGGATAGAAGGGAAGGAGAGACAGAAGGGGGAGAAGGAGGAGGAGGAGGAGGAGGAGGAAGGAGAAGGGGAAGAAAGAGACAGAGATAGAGAAATTTACACGAGTGTTTGTTCCCCCTCTTTAGGCCGAATACTGAGGCATCACTTTAGGTTCGGAGATCCAAGGGTAAAGGGCATCCGCGTCTTGTTGGTCCCCTCAAGCCTTGCTCTCTTTAATGGCAGAAGAGCTAAAGGTCAGGGATGACTGAGAGAGTTTGAGCAGGACAAAGATACCTTGGAGGGGATGGGAAAGGATCCAGTGAAGGAAAGGAGAGATGGAGCAAGGGATGGGGAGAAGAAGAGAGGGAGAGAAGACTGGTCTTAGGATAAGTGCACTTGTGCAACAGAAGGTGAGCTAAACTGGTGATGAGCTAAACTGGTGAAGACAAAAGAAAGATGCGGTTCTATCTCCATGGAGGTCAGTGCGGGGCAAAAGACCAGCTCAAGACACAGAAGGGATAAGTTACATCAAAGACTAAAAGGAACAGCCTCTTTTCTTCCTTTCTTTCTTTTTTTTTTATTTTTGAGATTTTTTGCTATAGGGCATGTGCGCTCGCTAGGAAGACAGAGAGACAGAGACAGAAAGTGAGAAATCACCCCCCAGGGGGGATGGCCATGCTGCAATCCCTTCTCCTCCATTCTCCTCTCGGGATCTTTGGCACTCACACACACGGGCCTGGTGTGAGTTTAAGCCACCATGTCCAGGACTTGAATCGCGGTTGGCTACATGGGAGTTCAGTGACATAGCCATTACGCTAACTGCTGGCCCTGGAGTGGAGCAGAAGGAGAGGAGAGACAGGAGGAAGATGGAGGAGAATAAACATGCTCCATGTATGTGAGTAATAATCTACAGATATACCTTCAAGGGCTGAGAATATTTCCTGTGTAAGGCCAAACAGAGGATAGGTATCAGAAGTTTAACTAGGTTCTAGTTTTTTTCTTTGGATGTTCAAATCTCTCATGGGACCATGAATATGCTACACCAGTGCCAGCTACTCAAATTGTCATCTGTGGTCTAGTGACAGCCAGCAAACTGTTATTGGTCCACAATGAGTAAGTAATTGGGAGTGTTTAGAAACTTTTATAGCAATTTGACATTGCTGTGACATCCAAGTGAATTTTTGTTGTATTTTAAGTGCAGGTACATGACAAATTGGAGAAAAATGGCCCTTCTTGACAGTCTGAGAGGCACTGTGCTGGGTTCTCAAGTGACTTCTCTCATTCTGTGCAGTTTCCCTTCTAATCCGTTTTCCTTAGTGGCCTTTCTAAAATGCAAATAGGATCCTGATGTCCCTCATTTATAGCCTTCTGATGATTTTCTCAAGCCATTTTGGATCAAGACCAACTTCTTTTTCTTTTTTTCCCCTTTACTTTCCAGAGGGCATGTGTCCTCAGTGCCTGCCTGAGAAAGAGAAAGTACCCTCCACCATGAGGTCTGGTCATGTTGCAATTCCTTTCTCTCCACTTCTGCATCCTGTCAGGATTGTGGTTTTGTGTGCACATGTGCACATATGCATGTGCACAAACACACACAACATATTTTTTTCAAGCTGCTGGGGCCAGGATTTGAGCCACAGTTGGCCCTATGGGATTGACTATGGGGCCAGCCCAAGACCAACTTTTTTTTTTTTTTTTAGGAATTATTTTATGTATTATTATTATTTTAAAAAAATTGACTAGAGAGAGGGGATGTGAGAAAGCAAGCCACCAGGTCTGGGACTTGAACCACAGTTGGCCACGTGGGAGTCCAGCGCCCCAAGCACCATGCTACCTGCTGGTCCCCAAAGCCAACATTTTTATGATGGCTTGTGAATCAGTATCGTCTGGTCCTTGCTCACCTCCCAAACCTCCTTTCCTCTTCTCTCTCCTTCAGCTCTCTCTGCTTCTGGGCCACACTCCCTTTCACAGATCCTCTCAAGCACCAAGCTCCCTCCTGAGCTATATCATCTGCCTGGCATGTTTCCCCTGCCATCTTGGTGGAGTTAACTCCTAGTCTGCCTTCGGATCACAGCTCAAGAATCACCTCTTTGGGGCCATCAGGTGGCATAGTGGTTAAGGCGCTAGATTCCCACATGATTGACAGCGGTTTGAGACCTGGACCCAGGGGCTTGAAACTCAGGTCAGGCACTTGTGCACGTGTGTCCAAAATCCTGAGAGGAGAATAGAGGAGGAGAAGGGATTATAACATAGCTATCCGTGTGTGTGTGTGTGTGTGTGTGTGTGTGTGTGTGTGAGACTTCTTGCTTGGTTTCTGTCTCTTTAGCAAATATACACGTCCTTTAGCAAAAACTCTCTAAAAAAAATAAATAAAAAGAAAAGAATCAGCTCCTCACAGTGGCTTTTCTGCCCCTTGGGCTGGTTGAGGCCTCTGTTTCTTGCTATCATAACAGCCTTTACTTACTTGAACATGCTTGTAAGTAATTTGTAAAATGTCTACTTTCCCCACAGGGTTGTGAACACCAAGAAGGTAGGAACCTTGTCTCTCTGTTCACTACCATATCCCACATATCTATCCCAGCTCTAGGTCCTCAGTAAATATTTGTTGAATGAATGAATGAATAAATGAATGCAGCATTCAGAGCTCCTGGTAGAGGCATTCGAGATTGTCAAGTGTGTTTTTTGGAGGCCAGAACTGTTTTACTAAGTAAAATAGTTCCCATGACTTCTTCTTCTGTCCAGAAGCTGGCAGCCTGTTCCTAG
>NW_006159813.1:3873844-3921871 GCF_000334495.1 Tupaia belangeri chinensis | reverse complement strand
TCCTGCTGATAAATCATTTTATTGGCACAGTCGGACAGGAAAGGACAGAGTGAGTAATGGGAGTTGGGCACCGTGTCGCGGACCAAGGCCCAAGTTGACATGGTAACAACAGGCAGGCTGATGTGTCCTGGGCAGTAGTCTGGCCTCTTGACATATCTGAGAACAGGCCCCAGGTCATTTTTCCTCTGTGCTGGGGAGCGTGAAAAGACCTGGGAAGGAATGGGGGAGGGCAGTGGAGTCTTGCTTCTCCCTACTACAAAATGAGCTGGCCAATAGTGGTTTTACCCTTTGTGTGGGGCATAGGAATGCCTTCTGATATTTATTTTTGATGTGTAGTATGCTTGTATATATTAACATATTATTTTAGATTTTACACTGTATTTTAAATGGAAAATGTGAGTGCTTTTAACATGAGTCATAATGGGTGACTATACATGGAGTCATCAGATATGAAGACCAAGAAATCTGGCTTCCTGCCTGTGTTAAAAAGTCTGGCTTCATTCCCTATCAGTTTTGAGAACATGGACAAGTTATTTAATCTCCATGTGTTTTTCTTTTCTCATATGTAAGTGGAGGTAAAGATGGTACCTACTTGGTAGGGTTGCTAAGAGGATTAGATAGGCATGTCTGGTACTTAGTATATAGTCAACAGTGATTTCTGGTTTGATAGAACCCTTCCAACAATTTAGAAGTAAATAAAGAAATAAAGTCTCTATCTTCCAGCCCGTTTTCCATTTCTGTGATATCAGTTCTCCTATCCATGTTTGTTTAGGATTTAAGCCTTTGCAAGCATACAAATCAGCACTTGGATAAAGGTAAGGCAAATGAGATGTCTAGGGTGCAGGACATAAGTATGTGCTCACTCTATGGTGCCAGCATTGCATTGTCATGGACCTGTGAATGAACACCTCCTTCAGTTTTGTGCTTAAGGAGTCTCACTCATCTCACCCCAGTTTATTAGACTGAGATTCCCCTGTATTGCTAGCGCTTATATAGCCTTGAAAGAAGCAAGTTCTCCCTGCAGGAAAATAACATCATCCTAGGCCTCAAACTATGACCCCAAATAAGTTTACAAATGCAATATCTGACAGGCAATAAAACAATAACAAGGTACATGTGGAGATAAGACAAAATAAATAACAACCAGCAGAAACAATAGACTAAGGAAACAGATTCCTAAGGCCTCCACATACTGGTGTTATCAGACAGAGACTTTGAAACAACTTTGCTTAGCGTGTTCAAGGAAATAAAGGACAAAATTGAGAATTTGGTTAAAAAGTAAAAATGATAAAAAGAGGCAGTTGAAAACTCTAGAAATAAAACAACATAGATTAAGAACTCAATGAGTGAGCTTCATAGTAGATTACAGAGTCTAAAGAGGAACTTGGTGAGGGCCCAGCAGGTTGAGACACTGGACTCCCACTGAACTCCACCACTGACTGCGGTTTGGGTTCCAGACTTGGCCACTTGAAAATTACATCAGGTACATGTGTGTGCCCAAAAATCCCAGGAGGAGAATGGAGGAGAAGTGATTTGCAGAATTGCCATCTCCCATGGGGGATGATTTCTCACCTTCCCTCTCACTGCTTCTCTCTGTCTCTCTCCGGCGAGTGCAGGTGCCCTATGGAAAGAACTTTAAAAAAAAATGAGAGAGAGAGAGAGAGAGAGAGAGAGAGAGAGAGAGAGAGAGAGAAACTTGGTGGATTTGGAAGATGGGTCAGAAGAAAATATCCAGAATTGAGAATAAAGATATAAATAATTGGTACATTCAGGACAAAAGAAAGAGACTTGGGACACATAATGGAGCCCCAGAAGGAGAAGAAAGAATGTAAAAAAAGAATGTAGAGATAGTGCCTAGAAACTTTCTAAAATTAATGTAAGATATCAAACTGTAATTTAAGATGTCTTACAAACCCTAAGCAGGCTAACTATAAAGACATTAATACCTTGACACATTCTGGAACAATTGCACACAATCAAAACAGAAAGAAAAATCTCTTCTTACTTGGTCAAGATGAGAAAAATGTCCCCCTTCCAACTTACCCAATAGAGAGGTTTGGGAATCACGTATTAGCATAAAACTTTACTGCTATACTATAGCTTCTTTTTTCATAGTTTGGGAAGAAGCAGAGCATGGGGAGAGAGCTGGGAGTATTCGGGTCAGGTCGTAGTTCTCTTAGCAAACCTCTAAGGTACATGCTGGACCTTTTAGGTAACCCTTTTAAAAACAGGGAGCTACTTAACAACTCTTTGGTACTAGCTTAGAGACCTAGCCACAATTTTGGAGCATTTATTTGTTCATTTGATGTATATTTATTGAGGACTTAAGACTGTGCTAGGCATTAAAGATACTCAGAGAACAAAGTAGACTAAAATCTTCATCTTCAGGCACTTGCATTTTAATGGGGTGAGACAACAATGAACAAAATGAATAAATTGTCCAGTGTGTCAGATGGTTAAAAATCACATAGAGAGGGCTGGCCCAGTGGCCTAGTGGTTAATGGAGCTGAATCTCACATGGCCAACTGTGGTTCAATTCTGGTTCCATCAGCTTGAAAAACACATTGGGCACATGTGCATGTGTGCTCCAAATCCTGACAGGATGGATAAATAGAGAAGAAGAAGTTGTGAGCATGCCCCAGTGGTAGGTGCTTTCCCCCTCTCCATGTCTCTCTCTCTTTGTCTCTGTCAAAGAGGCACACATAGCCTCTGTCAAAAATCAAACAAACAAACAAACAAATGATATGAGAAGTGAGCAGGAGAGGGGATTACAGGGTGTTTTCATTTTCAATGGGTGTAATCAGAGATAACCTTATTGAGAAGATAGGACTTGCACCAAGATCTGAAGAAAGTGAGGGAGCAAGCCAGGCAGACATCTGGGAAATAAAGGGTAGAGCCTTTACAGTTTGTTCTATTATAAGTACATAGTTTAATTAAATATTACAAATCACAGATGAAATGCAAGAGATAAAAGAGAAGACTTTTGTCTGTGAACACTTAAATGCTTTGAACAGACTTGAAAAGATGAGTTGCAAAAAAAAATGCTGTCAAATTAGGGAACAAAAACTGAGAAATAGGCAAAGAGAAAAAAATTAGAAATCTGGAAGAGTGCTACACTCAGGTTATATCACATGTGCCTTTAAAGTGCTCTAGTCTAAAGAAATTGAATATCAAAATTAGTATATCATGGTTTTGATTTATGCAAGAAAGTGAAACGGGATTTCCATTAGGATCCTATGTTCCTAGACGAGTCCTTCTCCTTACATTGAAAGACTGGGGGACAAATGACATCGCTTTGTTTAAGGTTAAGTGAAAGCATTTAAGGAATGAGTGAATTAGGTTTTATGATTCTTCACTTTGACTTTCTTGAATCACCTGCCAACTACTAGTTCTAATATTGAAAGTAGGCCAATACACTGAATAGCAATGAATCAAAGGCTAGTTATTTTTCTGAAAATCTATGTGTCAAACTGGCATTCCCCTTCCCTGGTTAAACCCTTCCATTTTTTTTTTTTATTGTTGTTTGTTTTTCTTCATGGATCTTACTGCAGAGAATGGGCAGCAGAGGGGGAAAGATCTGTGAGGAAGGAGAGATGGTATGAAGGGGATGATTTCTCTCTTTCTATCTCTCTGTCTCTCTGTGTCTTTCTGGCGAGTGCATGTGCCCTAAAGCAAAAAACCTCTCAAAAAAAATAATAATAGCACTTACCTGATAGAGTTTTTGTAAAGATAACATGAGGTGATGCCTATAAGTTGTCTATTTTACTGCCTGACATATTGTTAAGTACTAAGGAATGAGCCAACTCTATTTTAGTGTTGACATACATTAAAACTCAAATTGCAGGCCAACAGGTAGCATGATGGTTAAGGCATTGGATTCCCACATGGCCAACCAGTTTGAGTTTGGGTCCTAGTGGCTTGAAAATCATGTCAGGCATGTGTGTGTGCCTACCCAAACTCCCGAGAGGAGAATAAAGTAGAAAGGATTATGGCATGGTCATCCCTCCAGGAGGTGATTTCTCTCTCTCTCTCGTGAGCACAGGCACCCAATGGAAAAACCTAAAACAAAACAAAACATATTAAATTGCTATAACTGTATTTGGTGGTAGATCATCTCTTTACTGTGCCTGGTGTCGATGAATTGGAGTGGATTCAAAGGAGAAGGAGGCATTCTAGCAAGAGGAGCAAAATAAGCCCCTGGTGGAGCATTGAGCTCACTCAAGTGGTGGCTGACATCGTCTTCTGAAAGCTTTGAGGGTCCCACGTGTTCAGCCGGCAGTCTTATTCTGAACAGAGAAAGGTCAACTACAGAGACCAGCAGGTTGCATAGTGGTAAGGTATTGGACTCCCACGTAGCTCACCATGGTTAAAGTCCTGGACCCAGCAGCTTGAAACTCATGCTGTGTGTGTGTGTGCATGTCCAAAATCCTGAGAGGAGAATGGAGGAGAAGGGATTGTGGCATGGCCATCCCCCCTGCGTGGTGATTTCTTGCTTTCTGTCTCTCTGTTTCTCTCTGTGTCTCCAGCGAGCGCATACACCATATAGCAAAAATCTCTCTCAACAAAAATAGTAAATAAATAAAATTTTAAAATAATAATAAACAAGGTCAGCTCCAAACTCTGCAGGTCTTGGCTGGGACTGGAACTTGTGAGCAAATGCCCCGACACAGAATTTGTAGGTAGACCAGCAAAATAGTACAAGTGACATCATCTCTTGATGTGCTACTTTGGATTTTGAGGGAGGCTGTATTCATGACATAACTAGAACCCCTCAAGTTCCCATAACTCTCCTGTGGTATGTGGCCTTTTAGAGGACTCTTAGTATTTTCCAAACTTAACTCAGCAGCATTCTGTAGATGATAGCGGATGTTCTGTTAAAAATTTGCTGTGTCATACAGAGCTGGGAGGTATAATGTGCTGTAGTGGCTAGTGTTATTTGAGAGAAGGTGACCATAGTGTGCAGGAAGTCTAATAACATTTTCCAGAGTTTGTCTCTCTCAATTCTCTCAACATCCCAATGAGGCAGATACTGTTATTATCTGTTTCACAGGTAAAGAAATGGAACATGGGGGCCAGCAGGTGGTGTGCTGGGTAAGGTGCTAGACTCCCACATGGCCGACTGTGGTTTGAGTCCCAAGCCTGGCAGCTTGCTTTCTCACTTTCCCATTTTCTCTCCCTCTCTCATGAATGCATGTGCCCTACAGCAAATTTAAAAATAATAATGATGATAAATAGAAATAAATAAAAAAAGAAACAGAACATCAAGAAATGATGCAGTTAGTTAACTTACTCAGCATTGAAGACAGTAAGCAAGTTGGAAAAGGATTTGAATATAGCTTTTCTTTCTTTCTTTTTGTGATTCCGAAGTGTCTGCTCTTAACTTGAAATTAGAGGTTTTTTTTTTTTTTCTTTTCTTTTCTCTTCCAAACTCTTGACTTAGAATGGGTGACCAGTGAATGCGTTCACTCTCTCATCTAGGAATATTTTGAGCTGAGCAGAGACCTTTGTTTGCAGACGCAGAAGAATGATACATAGTAAATGTAAAGTATTGCAGCCTGTAGGCATTTTATGTCTATTTGAAAGGATGGCAGCTGTTTCTCTCTCCAGAGTCAATGTGTGCCCTTTCCTCTATATTCAGTCTAGGATTCACATACCAAAGGTACCAAAATGTCTTGCAGTTTAGAAATCTCCACCTTTCTTTCCTTTTTTCCCCCAGAAGAATTATTTTAAAAATTTTATTTATTATTATTGTTCTTTAATTTGTTATAGGGCACATGCACTCACCAGAGAAAGACAGGCAGAGAGAGAGAGAGAGAATCAGAGATGGAGAGCGAGTGAGAGAGAGAGAAACCATGTTGCCCGGTCTGGGACTTGAACTGTGTTCGACCACGTGGGAGTCCAACGCCTTAAACACCATACCATCTGCTGGCCCCTCTTTACTTTTCTTTAACCAATTTTGTCCCACCTTGGATTTCCTCTAGAATTCTTTCCTTACCTCCTATTTTCTTTCAAAATAGTTATTAAGATCCAAAGGAAGAGTATTCCGTGAAACACAGTTTGGATAATTCCCTTTTGTAGGGGGGGGGGAATTTTCTTTCTCTTCATTGAGTGAGAGAGATAAAGAGAGCGAGACCCCCAACAGGGCCTTGATAGCAACATACCACTAGCTTCATATAGCCCTGGGTGATGAGCATGTATGTGCCCGGAATACTTAGGTGTCTGGATGTAAACCTGGAACCGTCCACCTTGTAGAGCATCATATTTTACAGTTTTGCCATAGTCCAGCTCCTGTAGGAGAGGCATTTAAGTCTGTATGTAACTTATTCCCCAGAGGAGGGAAAAGCCATTTCATTGTGTATCTCCTGCTAGTACTGAACAGGGCAAGAGTTCTTTCTTTACATAAAGGGTGACCTAAAATAAATGGAGACATATCCAGTAAAAACCTAGAAGATACTGTTCTAGGGATTAGCTGCTTAGAATTTCACAACAGGGAGGGCTTTGGTGGGAAATGGCAAATCATGATTTATTGATGTACCCTAAAATTTTCAATGTGCCATAAAAGGAAACTTGACAAGAGGGAACCTCTTAAGAGTCTTGGATGACATTTGCTTGAAATTGGCTTATGGTATTTTCCTATCTTCTTTGCAGACCTAGTCCTGGATGACTACGTGAGTAATATCTTGCTTTTGAAAGCTTTTCCTTCTTTATATCATCTTCTTAGTCCTTGGCAAGATTGCTCAGGGGGCTGTATTCATTTCTAATATGTGGTAAAGAAAGCATGTCTCTGCCTGAGATTTTAACCTCTGCAAAGCATGCAGAATAATGATAGTGTCAAGCAGTTATATGAACTTTAAACAGCAGTCAATGTAAATACACAATGGTAAGGCGCATGAATGAAAGCTCTTTGAATACTCCAGAAGAAAAGGTAAGCTTGAGGGAACTTGTGCAAGCACTCAAAAGATATCGCCAGTATAAATGGGTTATTGGGAAGTGGTATGGCAGGAGCATAGTATAATTTTCCTTCTTCCTAGGCACACAGAAAGACTACATTTCCCAACCTCCTTTGCAATAGGTATCATCGTGTGACTCAGGGTACTAGCAGATGGAATATAAACAAAGAATATAGACCACCTGGTCAATAATAACTTCCACCCACAATCCTTCTTGTCCTTTACCATAGTGGCAGACTAGGAGAGTTATATGGAGATATATATATATATATATATGTGTGTGTGTGTGTATATATATATATATATATATATATATGCGTGTGTGTGTATATATATATTTGATTGGGTTCTTGGCAAGAAATTTGTGAGGCTAAACTCCATTTACAAGGGCAAACACAGATCACAGGTAGCCTTGAAGTGTAGAAACAGCTTTGATTTTTGGTAAAATTTGCAAGTCCACAGCTTTCTGATCAACCTTGCTCTGCTTTGTAATCTCTCATATTTTTCCTTCTCTGTGTTGAAGATCTCACTTTCCTGGTGTCTGGGCTTCTGCAGTTTATTTTTCTTGAAGTAAGCATCAGTGAGGTGTTCTGGGACTTTTGCTTCGTTGATATCAGTTTTTGTAGAGGTGGCAATGACAAATTTCTGGTGTGTTCTACTCAGTGGAACTTGATTGAAGACCAGAGGTCTAGTCCCAAGTAGCAAACCATTGGTCAGTTTCTTCAGGAAAAACACTTTCTTGCCTCTGTGGCATCCAGTGAGGATGATCAGAACGGTCCCAGGAGTGATGCTAGCTCACAGCTTTCTCACATGCTGACTGAAGGGTTTTTTGCCATGGCTCAACAGCTTTTGAGGCACATCTTCAGTAGGACAATACCTAAGCATTTTGTGAAGTTTAACCACCTGGGTACCACCGTTCTTGTCCCCCAAAACTGGTTGTATAACTAGCAAGAACCTTCTCCCTCTTTTCAATCCTGGATTTAGTGGTCGAGTATTTCCTCTTGTACATGGCCTTCCTGGAATACATGACATATTGGAAGTATTTGCTGACAACCCAGACTAGGACTGAGTTTTGGCTGCAATGGAGCTTCTCCTTGGGATTTTTAGCCTCAAGGTCACCCTTTTTAACCTTGCCATGACATCAGCCTTCTTGGCTTCAGGTTTCTTCTCCTTAGTATCCAGTTTCTCAGCTTTTTCACCCACCATCTTGTATAATGGCGTGGTCTTTTGATTTTGAAGGTGTTAAAGCCAGGATATGAAAGAGTTCAGGGTTCTTGAGCTTTTGGGTAGTCAGAAAAGTCATGGCGCATTTTTGTGTACAAAAATATAAAGACACATCATGACTTTTCCAATGACTTAATAGAATTTGGAGATTGCTGTCCACCCTTCAATAATACCTGCTTGGGCATACTACTTGAGTGAGAAATAAAATTCTATTATATTTGTGCTATTGCACCATTTGGGTATTGTTTGATACTGTGGCTGGAAGTCTGGGAAAGGAGTTTGCGCTTGGTGGTGGTTGGTTGAAAAGAGCATTATGTAGCTGGAAAAGTATGAGTTGTGGCGTGAGACAGACATGGGTGGAAATCTTGCCTGCTGACCAGCCACAGTGGCTCAGCAGCAATGCTCCGTGATGCTGAGGCCATGTGGGAGGGTCCCAGGTTCACATCACAAGGTCTCTCCAGTCATAAGGCTAGTACATACTTTTTGAATGCATGATGAGGATGTGAATGTGCCACTTGTAAATATTTGTAAGCCTCCATAAACACGGAACCCACATGTAGGCAGAGCAGAGACACTGCGAGCCCAGCCATGCCAGGCATGGCACATTTGTGATCCCGGATGGCTGAGGCTGGGCATGGATGCTGGTGGGAAGCCTTATTGCCTTATTGGGGTTGCCACTCTCTTTCATGGAAGAAACACATGAGGGACCAGCAGTTGGCATAATGGCTGTGTCACTGGACTCCCACGTAGTCGAATGTGGTTTGAGTCCCAGACCCGGTGACTTAAACTCATGTTGGGCGTGTGTGCATGTGTGCCCAGGATCCCGAGAGGGGAATGGAGGAGAAGGAATTGTGGCGTGGCCATCCTCCCTGGAGGTTTATTTTTCACTTCTGTCTCTTCGTCTCTGTCTTTCTGGCAAGCACACATGCCCTATAGCAAAAATCTCTCAAAAAAAAAAAAAAAGATGTTCCATAAATGGGATATTATTATTATTATTTTGAAAGGACCCGTGAACAAAAGCCCTCTGTTAGAGACAAATATACCATAAAGCTCATCATTCAATGATACTTCGAATACCCACAGCATCAGTACTACTGTCTCCACTTGCTGTGCCCGCCCCCCCACACACCCCAGTTTCACTTTCTCTTTCCTACTCTGTTCTTTGGAGGCTGAATTCAGCACCAACCAAGCTAGCTCCCTTGTTCTCTGGCATCCTGCTAAATTCAGCCAATAGGGAAGCAAGGGGTAGGAGATTGGAGAGCCAAAGTCAGAGGAGAGATGGACTGGGCATTTCTCCTTCCTTTGGCCAACTCCTTTCCTGGGTAGTAAGCATGTCTTTTTATTCTGATACTTTGACATGTTGGGGGCTTATTGACCCTGAAGAGAAATCCAGACCCCAGAGTGAGCTAAGTCCTAGAGAGAGCAAACCACTGCTCTGGGACCACGTCTTTCCTCTGCAAGCTTATACCAGTCCAAGCTTAGACCCCCAACCACCCACTTCATCAGGTTCTCACACTCTAGGCCACTATACCTGCCCTAATCAGCCCAGGGCCAGGTATCAGAGAACTAGGGACAGCCCTTATGCCCCAGAGCCAGCTGAAATTATTCAAACTGCCAACCCTAAACTTATCCACTCTGTCTTAGCTCTTTCTTCCTAAGAAAATCACAGTAAAGGCTCTTGCCCTTGCTTTTCCCTCACTCTGCTTCCTCACTGCCCCTGGTGCTTGCCTGTGTGGCTCTGCTGGCACAGGGCAGCCCCTCTTTCCAGGCACACTGAGTAACAAACTACCTTTTTAGTGGCAATCATCTCTGATCTGTTGGCCTCACCATACCCGAACAATAATAAAACCAACATCTTGAAACACCAGTGGGGTTTGATAATGACCATGTTCTTCTACCTGTGACCCCAGCCCCTTAACAGGAGCTTGCCAGTAGGGAGCTCTACCATGTCAGAGCTATTGTGGGATCTGGTCTCCCCTCTTTCCCCCTTGTCCCTACCTAGTCATAGTGGTATTAGCTTTCTGCAATTGCTAGTGGCTAGGTACCTACCTATTCCTTGTCAGTTTCATTATTTCCATTCCTCTATAAATATTAAACATTCTTCAAGGAACTCTTGGACTGTGCAGCCAGGACCTTGATTGATAAGCACTTTGAAGTTTCCAAAGCATTTTCACATCCCTTATCTTGAGATTCACAGTATTTTTATGAGGTGGGTGGGGTCATCCTCATTCTACCAGCAAGGAAACTGTTCTGCTGGGGCTGCTGCTGCTTCTGCTTCTTCTTCTTCATCTTTGTCTTCCTCCTTCTCCTTCTTCTTCTATTATTATTATTATTATTTCATTTTATACATTCAATTGCTATACATCATTTAGCTTATAAAGAGAATTTACCCAGCGTGAAACACACCTCAGACCAGTCCATTTTAGAATACTCCACATGTTATCATCCACAGGTAATAAACCATTTCTGTGTCCCACAAATATCTTCCTTCTCTGTTTTTTCTCCCTAAATTCCTTTCCTATACTCTCCCCCCCTCCCGCCCTCCTTCCACACTGGGAAACTGATGTTCTGAGGGTTTAACCAGCTTATCCAAAGTCAGTCTTTTGCCTCCAAATCGGGTACTCTTTCCACTGTCACTGCTGGGTCTGTCTTTTTCAGCACTACTCATCTAACTGCAGTGCCCCACTTGTAGTGCTTGATCAATTAACATTTCTCAAACAGAATAAAACAAATGACCAGAGGACAAAATCTTGAATGAACAAGACAGAATATGTAAAAAGTCTTCCCCAGTGGAGGAAGTCTGGTATTACTCCAGCACGATGCCTAGGGTATAGTAGGTACTCAGTTAATAATGGTGAAATGTGACATAAATGAACAGGACTTGGGAGGTGAGTCTGCCTGGAGTGCTGTAGCCAAGACCTATAAGTATTGGGTAATTGATGCGAGGAATTCCATGAGGAGTCCCCAGAAGGAAACCGTGACACACAGACCCCATCTGCCTCCCGGTCTGACTAACCATGCCCTGCCTTTTCTGCTTCACCACTCACCAGGGCATGGACCTTGGCCAAATCAAATCACACTGGCTTCATCCCTACCTGGCTCTCTGCCCACTCCCCAGCACACATGCCATGTTAACAATAGATATTGGCCTGCAGATGTTGCACAGCTGGCTCTGTGTGAGGGCGGCAGGTGGTAGCTAATAGGGCTGAAGTCTTCAGCACATGGGCTGCCCTTTGAGATTCACATTCCTGTGGGGCACCTCTGCTCATACGGCCGAGTCATGTGATGTTCCATCATATCAAAGAGTGATGGAGGGATCCACGTCGCCCTCATCTCATTATTTATTTTTCTTATAAAATTGGTCTTTCTAAGCTAACTAACATACAAGAGGGGGCCTTGTCACAAGGCTGCTGGGTGTCACTTCATATTTTGTTGGGTTGATACTTCCTTGGTGCCAATGGACTCTCTGCCTGATTAATGACATCTCCTTCAGCCTGGCTCTGGGTGCCTTTCATGTCTCTCTGGGTCTCCTACAGAGTTGCTTGACTAGCTTCTCACCACGGTGACAACTGACACAGAGTAACTTCATTGGAGATTTCAAAGTCACACCCTCATTGTTACAACTCCTGCTCCCCTTCTATATATACACTATCGATATTGGTTTGCCCAAAGTAACCTCAAGGTATAGATTTCAAGTTGAAAAACTTAAAAAGTCCGCCAGAGAAAGCCTGCATATGCTTCTAAAAATACCCACATCTTCTGAGAAAACTGGCATGTAATGACTCTGAGGGCCTGGCCAGGAGGTGGTGTAAGAGGAAGGTAGAACTGGATTTCCAAGCAGGAGAGAGAAGTGACTAAGAGTATGGAGTTGGATGTGCCTGGGTTGGCCCTTTGCAAATGCATCACCTGGGTCTTCTGAACTCCAGCTCTTCATCTGCCAAATAAGTATAATAGGACCAAGTCCTGAGGTGACATACGAAGGTAAAAGGATAGAGCACTTGGAGTTCCAATGAGCTTTGCACATGCGAACTGCTCAGTGACTATTAGTGCTATTATTATAACTCATAAAACTAATAATCAGGCCATTTCTCCAAGCACCAGATGAGGAGACGCAAGCTGTTACCAGAATCCGAGGGAAGGGACTGAAATGGGCATGGGGATGTTGCACTTGGCTCACATTCTTGGAGGAGTTATTATCCCTGGCAACCAGTTCATGAGGCTGTACAAGGAGTCAGAGACATGAGATTGAGAGTCAGGATTCAAACCAGGAAAGCAGAAACCTTGTGATATTTTAACGCAAAAAGACTGTAATATAGGGAATAGATTATCCAGATGAGCAAAGGACGGAGAATCCAAACTGAAAGGGTACAGCAACTCAAGAGACCGACAACAGTGGGAAACCGCTACCACTCATAGGCCAGAGGAACAGAGAGGGAAGGTGGTGTGAGCACAGCCTGGGAGCTGGAGTCACCCTATGGAAGCTGGAACCACAGAGCTTTCTAGGAGGGGTTGGAGTTAGAGAGGAGACATAGCTGCTACTGGAGAGGTGCCTGGGGCAGGGAAGAGAGGAAAGGAAGACCTTGACTTCTCTCTTCCTGTCTTGTACCACTTTTCCATCTGGGCTTCCCATTGGCTAAATTCAGCCAGAAACTAGTTAGCAAAGGCTTCTGGGAAATGTAGTCCCCCAAGGTCAGACCCCTGTGATAAAGAGCAGAGAAGCAGGTAGGACATGGAGCTGAGGGGCAAATAGGCTCAGGTTTGCCCAGAGTTGAAGTAGGATTGCCAGGTTAAACCTGATTTCCAGTTAAATTTGAATTTCAGATAAGTAATGCAATGTCGTTAGTGGAAGTATGTCAGTGTCAACTTTTTTATTGTCTATGTGAAATTCAAATGTCACTACGTGTTCTATGATTCCATTTGCTAAATTTAGCAAACCTGGGCTGATGGCAATTTTGGAAACTTCGGAGTGTCCCAATTCTCAGACTAAATTAGGTGAATGGGAAGTTAGGATGTGGGAAGAGAAAAGTGAGCAGATCTGATGAGGTTTGCCAAATGCTGCCTCTGTTTGTCTTTAAGGGTCACTCATTTATTCACCCATCATTTACCTGTCTACCCACCTCACATCCACCTACCCATCCTACTTCCGTTTATCCATTGTACTTCTATGTACCCATTTCTCAGCCAGAAAATGCAGGAACTTACATGTTATGCTAAGAATTTGGACGTTACTTGTTAGAGCCATGGGTGGTATGACTAGAGTTACATTCTAGAGAGAACCATTTGTTTTGCTAGGTGGAAAATGGTTGGTAGCGGGCCTTTAAAGGTGTCTTCCCAGTGATCAAAATGAACCATGGTGGTGGTTTGAACTAGGGTGGTTATGACGAAGCAAGAGAGGTTTGGACACATGCGTGTGATCTTTAGGAGGGAGGAAGAATACATTCTGGTTTTTGTTTTTTCCTTTTTTAGAGTTTTTTTGCATTAGGGCCCATATACTAGCTGGAGAGAGAGAGAAAGAGGGAAAGTGAGAAATCACCTTCCCAGGAGGGATGGCCATGCCTCAATCCTTCTCCTTCCGGGATCTTGGGCATGCACGCAAACACTTCCAACTTGAGTTTCAAGCCATTGGGTCCACGTCTCAAATTGTGGTCAACCATGATGGAGTCCAGCAATGTTATCACTATGCTATCTGCTGGCCCTGAGCAATGTGTTTTTGACATGGATTGGAGGTGGGGGGTCAGGTTTCTGGCTTGGGAAGTTGGGTGAATTGATGGTGGTTGTGTTTTCTGTGATGGCAAGCTTAGCTATTTTGAAATCATTTGAGAAACAAAACATAAAACATCAAAGAATTTTTTTAAAGTTAAAATCCAGATAAATTCAGCCAAATTTATCTTAAACCTTATTTTATACTTAAACAAAATAAGCATCTTGATTTCTCTGGTCATAAAATTTTCTTGATATACTGAATCATTTACCTATTAATGTTTTCTTTCCTCCACCCTTTTTTCAGGAGCTAAGGTCCTACCGCATAGCCATTTCTTACAATATACTAAAGCAAAATAAATATGTTAAGACTTTACTGTATTTCATTGATTCTAAAGTACACATCGAAAACATTTCATTTTCTCATAATTGGGATGCAACCATGTCTCTCTGGGTCTCCTACAGAGTTGCTTGACTAGCTTCTCACCACGGTGACAACTGACACAGAGTAACTTCATTGGAGATTTCAAAGTCACACCCTCATTGTTACAACTCCTGCTCCCCTTCTATATATACACTATCGATATTGGTTTGCCCAAAGTAACCTCAAGGTATAGATTTCAAGTTGAAAAACTTAAAAAGTCCGCCAGAGAAAGCCTGCATATGCTTCTAAAAATACCCACATCTTCTGAGAAAACTGGCATGTAATGACTCTGAGGGCCTGGCCAGGAGGTGGTGTAAGAGGAAGGTAGAACTGGATTTCCAAGCAGGAGAGAGAAGTGACTAAGAGTATGGAGTTGGATGTGCCTGGGTTGGCCCTTTGCAAATGCATCACCTGGGTCTTCTGAACTCCAGCTCTTCATCTGCCAAATAAGTATAATAGGACCAAGTCCTGAGGTGACATACGAAGGTAAAAGGATAGAGCACTTGGAGTTCCAATGAGCTTCGCACATGCGAACTGCTCAGTGACTATTAGTGCTATTATTATAACTCATAAAACTAATAATCAGGCCATTTCTCCAAGCACCAGATGAGGAGACGCAAGCTGTTACCAGAATCCGAGGGAAGGGACTGAAATGGGCATGGGGATGTTGCACTTGGCTCACATTCTTGGAGGAGTTATTATCCCTGGCAACCAGTTCATGAGGCTGTACAAGGAGTCAGAGACATGAGATTGAGAGTCAGGATTCAAACCAGGAAAGCAGAAACCTTGTGATATTTTAACGCAAAAAGACTGTAATATAGGGAATAGATTATCCAGATGAGCAAAGGACGGAGAATCCAAACTGAAAGGGTACAGCAACTCAAGAGACCGACAACAGTGGGAAACCGCTACCACTCATAGGCCAGAGGAACAGAGAGGGAAGGTGGTGTGAGCACAGCCTGGGAGCTGGAGTCACCCTATGGAAGCTGGAACCACAGAGCTTTCTAGGAGGGGTTGGAGTTAGAGAGGAGACATAGCTGCTACTGGAGAGGTGCCTGGGGCAGGGAAGAGAGGAAAGGAAGACCTTGACTTCTCTCTTCCTGTCTTGTACCACTTTTCCATCTGGGCTTCCCATTGGCTAAATTCAGCCAGAAACTAGTTAGCAAAGGCTTCTGGGAAATGTAGTCCCCCAAGGTCAGACCCCTGTGATAAAGAGCAGAGAAGCAGGTAGGACATGGAGCTGAGGGGCAAATAGGCTCAGGTTTGCCCAGAGTTGAAGTAGGATTGCCAGGTTAAACCTGATTTCCAGTTAAATTTGAATTTCAGATAAGTAATGCAATGTCGTTAGTGGAAGTATGTCAGTGTCAACTTTTTTATTGTCTATGTGAAATTCAAATGTCACTACGTGTTCTATGATTCCATTTGCTAAATTTAGCAAACCTGGGCTGATGGCAATTTTGGAAACTTCGGAGTGTCCCAATTCTCAGACTAAATTAGGTGAATGGGAAGTTAGGATGTGGGAAGAGAAAAGTGAGCAGATCTGATGAGGTTTGCCAAATGCTGCCTCTGTTTGTCTTTAAGGGTCACTCATTTATTCACCCATCATTTACCTGTCTACCCACCTCACATCCACCTACCCATCCTACTTCCGTTTATCCATTGTACTTCTATGTACCCATTTCTCAGCCAGAAAATGCAGGAACTTACATGTTATGCTAAGAATTTGGACGTTACTTGTTAGAGCCATGGGTGGTATGACTAGAGTTACATTCTAGAGAGAACCATTTGTTTTGCTAGGTGGAAAATGGTTGGTAGCGGGCCTTTAAAGGTGTCTTCCCAGTGATCAAAATGAACCATGGTGGTGGTTTGAACTAGGGTGGTTATGACGAAGCAAGAGAGGTTTGGACACATGCGTGTGATCTTTAGGAGGGAGGAAGAATACATTCTGGTTTTTGTTTTTTCCTTTTTTAGAGTTTTTTTGCATTAGGGCCCATATACTAGCTGGAGAGAGAGAGAAAGAGGGAAAGTGAGAAATCACCTTCCCAGGAGGGATGGCCATGCCTCAATCCTTCTCCTTCCGGGATCTTGGGCATGCACGCAAACACTTCCAACTTGAGTTTCAAGCCATTGGGTCCACGTCTCAAATTGTGGTCAACCATGATGGAGTCCAGCAATGTTATCACTATGCTATCTGCTGGCCCTGAGCAATGTGTTTTTGACATGGATTGGAGGTGGGGGGTCAGGTTTCTGGCTTGGGAAGTTGGGTGAATTGATGGTGGTTGTGTTTTCTGTGATGGCAAGCTTAGCTATTTTGAAATCATTTGAGAAACAAAACATAAAACATCAAAGAATTTTTTTAAAGTTAAAATCCAGATAAATTCAGCCAAATTTATCTTAAACCTTATTTTATACTTAAACAAAATAAGCATCTTGATTTCTCTGGTCATAAAATTTTCTTGATATACTGAATCATTTACCTATTAATGTTTTCTTTCCTCCACCCTTTTTTCAGGAGCTAAGGTCCTACCGCATAGCCATTTCTTACAATATACTAAAGCAAAATAAATATGTTAAGACTTTACTGTATTTCATTGATTCTAAAGTACACATCGAAAACATTTCATTTTCTCATAATTGGGATGCAACTTGGAATTGATGGCTCCTAAAAACTACTGCTAGCTAAACAAGCATTTTGATATAGTTGTTATTTTTGAACTTTTGCAAATAGAGTTCCTATTCCTGGTAGCCTGACTAGACAACATGACTTCATAATGTTTTAGTCAATGAACTGTTAAGGACCATTTGAAGCAGAGCTATGAATGTTAGTTGTTCGAAAAATCTTTCATTGACACTTCTAGTAAGACTAAGAAATCACCAGTATTGGGCCAGCCCTGTAGTCTAGTTATTAAGGTGAGCTGAATCCCACATGGCTGACTGTGGTTTGAATCCTGGCCCCGATGGCTTGAGAGAACATGCTGGGCATCTGTGCATGTATCTCCCAAATCCCAACAGGGTGGAGAAGCGCAGAAGGGATTGCAGCATGACCACAACCCACTGGGGGTGTGAGTGGGGGGTGCTTTCTCTCTCTCCCTTTCTGTGTCTCTGTCTCTGGTGGACTGGTAACTACAAAACCCCCAAACCAAACCAAAAACCAAAACCAAACATCACTAGTGTCAAAATTTGCACACTGCAGTGGGTAGCTTGAAAGAAAATTTAGGCGACAATAGTGGGACACTCTAAGGTATCACAGATACAGTGACACAATGAGTGCCACTGTGTGCAAACAAAACAAAGCAAGGACATCCTTGACTGAGAGTCAGACGTGATTTAGAAGAATTAGATGCTGAACATGAAGGGGTTTTAGAAACACCCTACAATTTATTTTTCTTGTATTTTCCTTATTCTCTTAAGAGAATAAGAATGTGATAAAAATCTGAACAAGTAATCTAAAAAAGCTCTTTAAACAGGTATGAAATAAAAATCATAATCGATAAGAAAGCTTCATGCCATAGTCTAATTGGTCGTGTTTTTCCTTCCTTAAGGCTCCATAAAGCAGTGGCAAGTCAAGGATGAATCTCACAACCATGATGTTGAATGATAGAAGGCACAAACAAAAGATTATATAATATGCGATGCTACTTACGTAAAGTTCAAAAGACCAGGCAAAACCAAGATATGCTGTTAAAAGCTGAGGCAGATGCTATTCTCTGCATTGATGAGGGAAGTGCAAGGGGGCTTCTGGGAGGTGTCATTCTATTCTTGACCTGGCTGGCAGTCACTCAGATGTCTGCCCTGTGATTGTTCATTGAGCTGTACACTTATGTTTTTACATACGTTCCTCTAAGTGTGTATGCTTCACCAAACAAACAAACAAACAAAAAACTTTTAATGTTTTTGCCATAGGACACATGCACTTGCCAGAGAGAGACAGTGAGAGAGGAAGTGAGAAATCACCCCTGGGGGAGGGGTTATCATGCTGCAACCCCACCTCTATTCTTCTCCTGGGATTTTGGACACACACACACACACACACACACACACACACACACATACACACATACACACACCCAAAAGCCACCAGGTATTCGACCAGGTGGGAGTCCAGCACCTTTACCACGATGCCAGCTACTGGTCCCAACTTAAACAAAAACCTTTAAAGTGTCATGCCTTGTGATTACTAGCATCTTACATTTGATGAAATGCAGACATGTGTGTGTGTGTGTGTGTGTGTGTGTTGAAGGGTTTTGTTTGTTTGTTTGTTTCGTTTTGTTTTTGTTGTAGGATGTACGTACTCCCTGGAGACATACAGCGACGGAGAGAAGGAAAGTGAGAAAAAAAACCTGCGAGAGGAGATGGCCACACCACACGCCACAATCCCTTCTCCTCTGTCTCCTCTTAGGATTTTTGGGCATGTACACATGTGTGTTTTTCAATCTGCCGTGTCTGAGACTCAAACTGTGCAGGTGGCCATGTGGCATCCAGCCTCTTTTACCTCCACATCATCTGCTGGCCCCTGAAGAGTGTTGGCTTTGCCTTATTTCCTTGTTTATATGCTCCTCTGGTTAGTCAGGGGTATCCATCTTGTCTTGAGAAGTAGATTTGATGTAACAAAAATATAATAATGTATGCGTCTATCACAACACATAACAAAATATGTAACATAATGACACATATATAATAGCATATATGACAATGTCTGTTATAACATATCTGTATCTTAGAAAATAAGCTCTTAATTCAAAAGGAAGGGTCTGAGAGGAGCAGGGCATAAAGTTTTTGCCCTAAACTTAATGTGAGAGAATGGAGAAGCAATAGCAGATGTTCCTGTGAACCTGTGAGGTGAAAGTCACTGGGGCTGGAGGGAAGTAGAGAAGGTGGTAGATTTGGAAGAGCTCCCCATATATTAGGTCATCATCAATTTTGCATATATATATATATATATATATAAATTTTAAGGGCTTTTAAAAATAATTATTTACTTGGGACCAGTAGGTGGCATAATGGTTACATTGCTGAACTTCCACGTCGTTGACCATGGACCCGGCAACTTAAAACTCATGCTGGGCTCATGTGTGTGGGTACCCCAAATCCCAAGAGGAGAATGGAGGAGAAAGGATTGTGGCATGGTCATTTCTTCTGGGGACTGATTTCTTACTTTCTGTCTCTCTGGTGAGTGCACGTACTCTGTAGCAAAAATCTCTCTTAAAAAATGATTTAGTTAATTTTGTTTATTTATTATTACTACTGTTACATCTAATTTGCTACAGGGCATGTGTGCTCCCAGAGAGAGACAGAGAGAGAGAGGGAAAGTGAGAAAGTAAGCTGCCAGGTCTAGGACTCGAACCATGGTTGGCCATGTGAGAGTTCAGTGCCCAAACCACCATGCCACCTGCTGACTTCCCCATCTGTATTTTTTAAAATTATTTGGTTTCTTGTGTTTTCTAAATCCTTGACAATTAGCATATGTTATGTTCCCATTAAGAGAAAAAGCTCTATTTTAAATTCAAACATACAGGCTGGGATTCTACTTCATATTAAGTGGTGTGTGTACTGGTGCCCACGAATGCTCTTATTGTCTAGAGAACGTATTTCTAACATCTTAAATTCATCTAGCCTAAATGCAGTATCTTTAACACCAAAGGCAGGGTAGACACTCAGCGTTTCCAGCTGAGAGAGCTAGAAGCAGACCCATCATACGGAATGGTTCAAGCTTTCAGTCACCCAAATCCCCTCTTGGTGCCTTTTGTCTTATGTAGCTAAGCATGACTGCACAGAATGCTGGACAGATGTGACCTGTTGGAAACAAACACGGATGTGGTTTGCAATGATCCTTTTTTTGCCAGTGGCAGCAGCTTTTCTTTCAACTACTACCCAGCGGAGCCCTCCAACATATGGCACCTACCTCCATGGCTCTGTGAGGGCCTGGAGGACACTTACATGGATGGAAAAATAAGACATAGTCCATGCCCTCAGGGAGCTCCCAGTCTCCCAAGGAAAGCAGATTGTAGACACCCAATCAGACTACAGAGTGGTGATTATTAGGAGAGAGGAGTGCGGGGGCACTGGTTTTCTCCTTTCGCTCCCACTCCCTGTGGCATACATTAAGGCTCATCTAACAGTAGGTGAGAGATATTCTTTCAACTTAATAATGCATAAGGGATGAGCTGGTAGGAGGCTAAGCTTTGCAATGTGATAGGTCTGATTTTTCTTCTTTTATAATCCGCTATGAGGGAGGCCAGGGCGAGCATCTCTTCTCTCTCTCTCTCTGTTTTGTTTTGAGAAGTTTTTGCTACAGGACGTGTACACTTGCCAGAAAGACAGAGAAAGACAGAGAGACAGGAAGCGAGAAATCACCCCTCAGGGAGGGATGGCCATGCTGTAATCCCTTCTCCTCCATTCTCCTCTTGGGATCTTGGGCATGCCTGCACACACGCCCGGCGTGAGTTTAAGCCATCGGGTCTGGGCCTTAAACCGCAGTTGACCACATGGGAGTCCAGCGACATAGCCATTACGCCAACTGCTGGTCCCTCTCCTCTCTCTTTAAAAGACCTGGGTCTCTTTCCCACTCCCCAGCCTCTGACCCCAAAGTGGAGCAGATACAAATGGCTAAAATAAGATACGAATGGCTGAATAATTGCACTGGAAACTGAGCAGAAGATGAAACAGCAATGGCTTGAATAGTGTAGGGTTCAGGAAGGAGGGAAGTAGAGAATGAGGGTGGAAGAGGAAGTGGAAGAGGCTTCTGGCTTGGATAATGCCTTATGATACATTGTTCCTGAGAATCAAGAAGCAAATCTCTGTGCCTCCTGGAGTAGCTTATAGGCATTGTCATAGAGTTATGAAAGAATAGGAAATGATTCCAAAATTTTTATCTTTTTTTTTTTTTGAGTCTGTACGTATTAAAATATATTATCACAGGGCCAGCAGGTGGCATAGTGGTGAAGGCACTGGACTCCCACATGGCTGACTGCTATTTGAGTCCTGGACCCAGCAGCTTGAAACTCACGCTGGGCACATGTGAGTGCATGCATGCCCAAAATACTGAGAAGAGAATGGAGGAGAAGGGATTGTGGCATGGCCATTCCCCTGGGCGGGGAAGGCAATTTCTCACTTTCTCTCAAATACATTAAGTACACATAGTGACCTCTGAAAGCATGTGGATTTGCAAGTCATTGTCTAGAATTACATTTTAATTTTAAAAGATTAAAAACATTTTTGCTACAGGGTGCATGTATGCACCAAGGAGAGACAGAGGGAGAAAGACAAAGAAGAAAAGTGAGAAAGCACCTCCATGGGAAATGGTCATGCTGCAGTCATCCCCTGTCATTTTCTCCCTTCCTTCAAGATTTTGGGTATGCATGTATGCATGCCTGGCATGTTTCTCAAGGTGCTGGGTTTGGGACTGTCTCTTTGTCTCTCTGGCAAGTGCATATGCCCTATAGCAGATCGTCTTCTGGATTTGTATGGGGCATTAACCGTCTATGTATATTTATTTCTGGGCTTTATCATATAACACCCTTGTGTATGGAGGACAGGGTTCTGGAGTTATAGAGCTACGGACAGTGTTTTTCAACACATACCAAACAGCTGCCATGGAAGGCGCTGTCCAAGAAGCTGAAAATGCAGTTGTTAAGAAAACAGAAACCCCTTGGGACCAGCAGTTAGTGTAATGGCTTTGTCGCTGGACTCTCATGTAGCCAACCACGGTTTGAGTCCCGGAACCGATGGCTTAAACTCATGTGGGGCACGTATGTGTGCGTGCCCAAGATCCTGAGAGGAGAATGGAGGAGAAGGGATTGCAGCGTGGCCATCCCCCCTGGGGGGTGATTTCTCACTTTCTGTTTCTCTGTCTCTCTCTGTCTGTCTGGCAAGCACACGTGCCCTATAGAAAAATCCTCTCCAAAAAAGAAAGAAAGAAAGAAAGAAAGAAAGAGAGAAAGAAAACAGAAACCCCTGTCCTCTCTGAGATTATACTAAGTGGGAGAGACAGTCTTACCAGAAAGCATAAAGGAGAAAGGGATTATTAGTGTTTGAGGGGAGAGAGATCAGCAAAGCTTTCCAATGAATAAACATTTGCGCTGGACTTTGGAGCACTGCCATAGGAGAATGTGGCAGAAGGCACTGTGCGAGCCAAGGCTGAGGCATGCTCTCAGGCGTATTCAAACACTGAAGGTGCCTGGGTATAGACCCGACCTGAAGAGGGTGGTCCCTGGTTACACATGAGCTGAATTGAACTTGTAGTCAATTTTGGTTAGATGAACACAGAATTTTAAAAGATCTGAATTTGAATGTTTTTAGAGGGAACTTGCCTCTCCGTTCATGGCAGCCCCTACCATTCCTTTTTCCTCTCACACCCAGCACACTGGCTCATATCTCCCAAATACACCAAGCACACAATAGTGATCTCTGAAGGCATGTGGATTTGCAACTCATTGTCTAGAATTACATTTTAATTTTAAAACATTAGAAAAATTCTTGCTCCTGGGTGCAGGTACTCATGAGGGAGAGACAGAGGGAGAAAGATGAAGAAGAAATGTGAGAAAGCACCTCTTATGGGGAACGATCATGCTGCAATCTCCTCTCCTTTCTCCCTCCCTTTCAAGATTTTGGGCATGCACATATGCATGCCTGGCATGTTTCTCAAGCTGCTGGGTTTGGGACTTGAACTGTGCAGCCAGCCATATGGGGTTCAGCTGCCTTCACCACCAAAGCGTGGGCTGGCCCAATTTTAAACATTCTAAATAAAGTATAACCTAAATATAGCAAGAAGCACAAATCATAAGTGTATGTGGTGCAACAAATGTTTGCAAGCTGAATATATCCATATAACCAGCACCCAGGTTATAAATGGACTATCTCAGCTATAGACAGCTGCTTTGTCCAAGGACAAATCTTGTTCTGAGGAAGGCCACATCCACAACTAGTTGATGTAGAGTTAGAAAGGCTTAGCTGTTCTAGAAAAAGTTGGGACAACGCTGCAGGTCTGCTCTAGTTCCAGAGTTCCCTGTGGGATTGGCTGAGGCTATGGTTGGGCCTGCACTATGGCTTACATTCTCCCTCTGCCCTTCTCTGCTTCCTTTCCCTCCCCTGCATAAGTACTGATCCCAAGGGAATTCCTTAAGAAATATCCTGCATGCTAACTCTATCTCAAAATCTGCTTCCTCGAGAGCCTGTCCAGCAACATCTTGGGATCACCTCTCAAATAAACTACTTGAATCCATGTCTCTCCAGCTTTTTCTGGGAAAACCAAATCTAAGGCAATACTAGATCTCACTAATGAACTGGGTAGAGTTGGCCCAGAGTGAATTCTAGGACAGGAAGGAAAAGGAAGGATAGGATTAGGACAGTGGGTATTTCTTTGGATGTTGTCACATGGAGTACCAACTGCCTCTACCTCTAGACTTGATTGTTAGAATCTGTAATCATTACTACATACATGAATCCCATCTACATCTTCTCTAAAGCCTACTACATAAAGTTTGTCAGGTAAGCAGCAGTCCATGGCCAGCCCATGGTCTGGTGGTTAAGGTGACTGGATTCCATATGGCTGCTGTAGGTTTGAGTCCCAGACCCAGTGGCTTGAAAAACACAATGGGTGCATGTGATGTGCTGAAAAGCCCAACAATAGGGAGACATGGAAGAGAGAGGATTATGGAATGACCATTCCCCATGGGGGGTGGGTACTTTCTCACACACTCTCGATCCCTCTCTGATGAGTGCACCCTCTGGCAAATTGGAGATGAAGCCCAAGTTAATACTGTCTTTTAGAATATCTACTCTTCTGACTTCCATCTTGGGGCTCCTTTTGAAAACTGTGGTATGTTTTCTGCTTTCATAATTTTTTAATGCCGTACATTGTGTGGCATGTCTGGAAAGTCACATGACTTGTTGTACTCCAGTTTCACCTATCCTGGGAATGGCTACTGGAGCAGATGGTTTCGATGCCCCCATGTTGTTTTCTCGTTGGTCCATCTCAATTAACCTATAGCTATGAGTAGTTTCCACCTGAATTTAGCTTCTCTGCCCAAGGGCTTTATATGGCACGGGGGAGAAAGGTTTCAGGAGTTCATGTTCAGGAGGTTAACACTCAACTACCAGGGGACAGGATGAGAATCACTGGATAAATGAAACACACCACTTTGAGATGTGTTTCACATGGTTTCTCAGAAGACTTCTAATAGGATTGAGTCCCAGATGTCCATACTGGGGATCAGTTAACAAGCACTTTTGGGCTCGTAAACTTCTCTGATTCACTGTCCTCTCTTCCTTACTTGCATTTCCTTGGATCACCTCCCAAATAAACTACCTGGATTCAAGCCCTGCACCTGATCTGGGGAAAACTCAAATTAAGACCACTGCCCATGTCTAAGGTGAAATTCATCAACCTCACATAGCTTCTATTTTTTAGTAGATCATTCCAGACATACCTTCTAAATTTAGTGAAAATCTGCTCTGTGCGTGTGTGTGTGTGTATCTATATCTATAAATAATGTGCTAAATAAGCTGCTTTTTAAAAAAAAACTTACACAGACTTTTTTTTTTTTTAAAGAATACTTATTAAGCTAGTTTAAATGCAGTGGGTGGCATGGTGGTTAAGGTGTTGGACACTCCCACATGGCAAATCACAGTTTGAGTCCTGGACCTGGTAGCTTGCTTTCTCACTTGCCCTCTCTTTCTTTCTCTCTCTTTGGTCAAATTAAAATAAGTGAATGAATAAATAAAAAATAAATAAATAATTTATTAAAACCCAATAGTTTAAATCCTTCTACGAGTCAGAAGTTTGGTCTTTGGGCTGGATAGTGGCGCCATGAAAACTTTGTATTCACAGGCCCATTTTGCAGCCCAGGAGAAAAGAACAGAGTTTGGAATTTGTGTTCTGTCATGTGTGTATTGGGAAGGAAGTGTCTGGTCATGACTGAATGTGGAAGGAAATCGGTGCAGAAAGTCTCCAGCTTTTCTTTTTCTGTGCACTGTGCAGGGCCACTTTTTCATTCCACGTCACAAAGTTAGGAAGGCCCATCTGCCCGTTTGATTAATGAGCCCTCTCTGTAAAAGTAACAGAGATAAATGTCCTCTAGGAACCCAGCAAAGAGAAATGAAGAAATAGGATGGCTAATTTTCAGCCATTATTTTGGAGTCTGAACTCCTTCCCCACATCAATTTAGCTATTATTTCAAAAACTAATTAATCTTCACTCAGGCAGCTCCGAGGGACCCGTGTTTAGATAATTAACAACCCGTGGCTTATGAAAAGTCTCACTTGCAAATTTGGCTATAGCGTTTGGGTAGAAGAACACTTTCAGTATTATTCCGTTTAAACCCTCTTCCATCCATCCTTCATTTCCTGACAATTAAGAGCAAATAATTAGCCATGATGGATTTTGCTTGCTTACTTAATGCTCAAATAATGCTCCCCCTTCCTCTTTGTTCTAAAACCAACTCCATCTGAAGGTTTTTGACCAGCTTTGCAGATGATTGTGTTGAACCAGGTAATGGTAGGCTTCGTTCTCAATTAACACACATCAAGAACATTTGGGTTTTGTCTTGTGTGAAGAGTGGGAGGAAATTCCAGGGCTCCATCGGAAAAGCAGCTTATAATTTCTCCTTGGCTCTCAAAGACTCCAGCATTCAGGTATAACTCTAGTTGTAAAAATTTTTTTTTCCTTCCAAGAGTAAGAAATAATTTAGGCTAGACATTAAGGACAATCTTATAACAGAAAGGTTGAGACACCCTCGAGCAGGTGTCTCCCTTTACTAAAAGAAATGGGAATTTCTATGAAATTTAAAAATCATTCTCTGCAAGAAATTTATCTAACAAATTGGGTGCCTACTATGTGCCAGGCATTGTAGAAATTCCTGGAAACAGTGGTAAATAAATCAAATATATTCCTACCCGCATGAAACTTACAATCTGTTAAGGAGATCAGATATTAACAAAATGACTCCCCAAATTTAAAACATTTACACACTGGAGATACAGAATGATATGATAGCATTTCATAGGATGAACTGACCCTGTGCAAGTGGTGGTCAGAGGTTAGTAAGGCTTCTTGAGCAACAGACACTTGCGCTAAGATCTGAATTGTGAGTAAATGTTACCTATTGTAGGAAGAGTGTTTTGTTCCAAGAGAACAGCATGTGTGAAACCTCTGAGCTTTTCATGGAGTTTGAGTGAACAGAAATCTGGGGGAAAAAATCAGTAGATTTACAATACAGAGAGTAAGGGAGAGTGGTTTGAAATGTAATTATTTTCAAAGTTTATATAGGTTTTCCTTCATAATGTACTCTCAGAAAATAAGCTAATAAGGGGAGGGCAGAATAAAACACGATCTTGCCAAATTCAACTCTCTAAACATATCTCTAGAATTTCAGAATCAAAGCCCTTGATAGCTGAAGTGGGCTAGGAAGCTGAATCTCAGAGAAGTTCAGCGACTTGCTAAAGTCCCACAGCTAATTAGTTACAGAAATCTTATCAGATGTGTGCATGTGACTCAGGGTATACCTGCAGGTTTTAGGATGTACCTCTACAAAGATTTTCTGTTTGAATAGTTAATTTTTAATTAAATGTAGCAAGAAAAATATAACTGGCATGTCAAACTTTTGATCTCATGAATTGTATTGCTTCATGTGAGGTTATATGAGGAAAAAAATGAGTTGATTGAAAGTTAATGAAAACTTAAGGAGCTGACAGGTGGCATGGTGGTTAAAGCTGCTGGACTCCTATACGGCCGACTGCAGTTCAACTCCCAGACCTGGTGGCTTGCTTTCTCACTTCCCTTCTGTCTCTTTCTCTGTTTCTCTCTGATCAAACTGGAAAATAATAATAATAATTAAGTTAAATGTTTTTTAAAAAAGAAAGTAAATGAAAACTTAAAAATAATAGTAGTTACACAAATACGGCAAAAATCACCAATGGGAAATGTGTATACCACACCATGATGATGGGAACTTCTGCCCAGAGTAATTCAGGGTAAAGTACTAGGGCCAAGAGATTTTCTGGCTTGCCTTAGAAAGTCCCTTTAGAGTTTCTGTTCCAAGACAGTTAGGGTCCTTTGCAGCTTAATGTTTCTTTTCTCTTTTGCCATAGGTCATGTGCACTTGCCAGAGACAGAGAGAAAAAATGAGAAAGTACTCCCAGGGCAGGGGGAGCACCACACCGCAGTTCCTTCTCCTTCATTCTTCTCTTGGGGTTTTGGGCATGCACGCACATGCACCTGGCATATTTTTCAAGCTTCCAGGTCCAGTACTCCAACCACGCAGTTGACCATGTGGAATCTGAGTGCTTTAACCTCTACACCATCTGCTAGCCCTCTTTGCTTTTTTCTCTCCATGAGAACATTCCCTTGGTTTCTTTCAACTCTGGGGGGAAGAAAGTAAAAGGTTACTGACGTCATGTAATCCTCAAAATAATAGCCATGCACATAACTTGGGTGAGGGCAAGTGAGAGATTTGTGAAGGGAGCCGTCAGCACCATTAACAGACTGGGCAGTTAATGAATATGGACTTTGGAAACAGATTAAAGCACTTTGGCAGATAAGCCCCTTAGCAGGAAGATTATACTTAAGAAGTCCATAATTTATTTTCTCCCTTTTCTCCTGGTTGATTCTTTAGGAAAATTGGCTTCCCCTCCTGATAAGAGCTCAGGATGAGCTGAGGATGGTGTGGAAAGCAGGTGCAGGAAAATAATTGCGGACTGTAGACACAGATTTCTGTTGCAAAGGTTTCCTTCTAAGAGTAGATCTGGCCAGCACTGATTGGGACAGTAGGTGCCATGTCTGGTGCCATGAAGCTTTTAGGGGCCACAACCTTTTAAAATTTATTAATAAATCAAAATTAAAAACTTGAATATAATCTACCCTGGGTTACATTCTCTTTATATCAAGACAATTTGTGTGTAAAATATTTATTTTATAGGGAACCAGCAGTTGGTGTAATGGATATGTCGCTGGGCTCCCATGTAATCGACCATGGTTCTAGTCCTGGACTCAGTGACTTAAGCTCACGCCAGGTACATGTGCATGTATGCCCAACATCCCAAGAGGAGAATGGAGAAAAGGGATTGCCGCATGGTCATCCCCCAGGGGATGATTTCTTGCTTTCTGTCTCTCTCTGTCTTTCTGGTGAGCACAAATACCCTATAACAAAAACCTCTCAAAAAAACAAACAAACAAAAAATTTTTTATATATATTTATATAAATATATACTTATATATGTGTAATATAAGTGCATATTTATATATGTGTAATATAAATATTTAAGGTTTTTGTCATAGGGTGCATACATTTGACAGAGAGAAAGAGAGAGGGAGAGAGAGAAACAGACAGATAATAAGAGGGAAAGTGAGAAAACACTACCCAAGGAGGATGGCCATGCCACAGTCTCTTCTACGTTCTCCTCCTGGAGTTTTGGGCATGCACACACTCATGTCTGGCATGATTTTCAAGCTGCCAGGTCTGGGACTCGACCCACAGTTGGCCATGTGGGAGTCCAGCATCTTAACCACTACACTACCTGCTGGCCCCCAAAATATATTTTTTTAATGGAGGAAGCGACTCATGAATTTATAAGTACCTAAGACTCATATATGGCCCTATGTGTGAATTTATGTGAGTATACTGTCTGCCCACATCTTGGGGATGCATGCACATGCATTGGCGTGAGTTTTAAACTGCTGGGTCTGGGGCTCAAACTGTGGTTGACTACATGGAAGTCCAGCAACATAGCCATTACACCATCTGCTGGTCCTGGAACTTCTCAGACCTTTAATTTGTTGGTGTTCATTATAGGTCACTAAGAGAGGGTGAGATAGAAGGTCTCTATAATATTTTCAAAACTTGTTTGGTAACTAAACTAGGAATTTTAAATAATTCCAAATTTGAAGAAAACTATTTTGAAGACTACAATTTAAGAACTGCTGATTAAGTTCATTACCTTGAGAGCATTAAAAACTATAAAATAAAAAATATTTTAAAATCTAAAACCTTGGAACCAGTAGATGGTGTGGTGGTTAAGACTATGGACTCTCATGTGGCTGACCATGGTTCGAGTCTCTGACTGGTGGCATGAAACTCACGATAGGTGCTTGTGTGTGCATGCCCTAAATCCTGAGAGGAGAAGGGAGAAGGGATAGCATAGCCATGTCCCTTGGGAGATGAGTTCTCACTTTCTCTCTTTCTGTCTCTGAGGCAAGCACACACACCCTATAGCAACAATCTCTCTTTAAAAGAACAAAAAACTGGGGCCAGCTGGTGGCACAGTGGTTAAGGATGCTGGACTCCCATGTGACCAACTGTGGTTCAAGTCCTGGACCTGGTGACTTGATTTTTCACTATCCTTCTCTCTCTCTCTCACTCTGTCCTCTGGTCAAAAAATTCAATAGATAAGTAAATATAAAAAATTCTTTAAAAAAGATCCCCTAAAACTAAAACCTTAAACAATTCCTTTTATTTTATTTTATTTTTGGAGAGGTTTTTGCTACAGGGCTTGTGCGCTCGCCAGAGAGACAGAAAGCGAGAAATCACTCCCCCGGGGGGGGACAGCCATGCCGCAATCCCTTCTCCTCCATTCTCCTCTTGGGATCTTGGACATGCACACACACGCACCCAGCATAAATTTAAGCCACCAGGTCTGGGACTCAAACCGTAGTCGACTAGATGGGAGTCCAGTGACATAGCCATTACGCTAACTGCTAGTCTCAACAATTTCTTTTCTTAAGCTTGCATCCAGGAAAGTGGACTGACAAGTTCACTGTTTTTCCAATTCAGTTGACTGAAATAGTGTACCAACTTCATTAGTACTAAAAATTATAACCCCTTTCTTTAATTCTTATTCTATGCCCTTGGAACTTTTCCAAGAGGTTTATGTTTACTGTCTCATTTAATGCTCATCACAAGAGGTAGGTGCTATTAGTCCTATTTTATAGCTGAGAAAACTGAGACACAGAGAGAGAAAGCACCTTGTAGGTAGTGGAGGTAGAATCTGACTGAGTCGAGGGAGTCTGGCTGTAGACCCGGCCTCTATTCTAATATTGAAATGATATTATTTATCACATTAGATAAGTCTGTTCTATTAAATCTATGTTGTGGTCCAATAGATGGCATGGAAATTAAGATACTGAATTCCCACATGGCTGACTACAGTTCAAGTCCTAGACCCAGTGGTTTGAAAATCATGCCATGTACATATGCATGAGTGCCCCAAGTCCTGAAAGGCGATTGGAGGAGGAGAAATTGCCATCCCCCCTGGATGGTGACTTCTCACTTTCCCTCTTTTTGTCTCTTTCTGGTGAATGCAGACACCCTATGGCCAAAAAAAAAAAAAAAAAAAGAAAAAAAAGGAAAAGAAAAAAGTTATTTTTTCTGTAAGCAAGAGAGAGAAAAAGAGGATTCTCCAACAGGTCTTGATGATATGATCCTCCAGCTTCAGCCATCACCGGATTATGGACACCTGCATGCCTAGTGTACTCAGAGAAGTCTCTGGACAGGAACCTGCTACCTTCCCCTGTGGGTCAGTCTCACAGTGTTGCATTTTATCCCCATGCCACTGTCCAGTTCTGAATGAGAGACTTTTAAAGCCTTCCAGCTCTATCTAGATTTCCCATGATTTCATAATTTGATATTTAGTAAAGCTACCTTGAGAAAAGTGGCCATTGAGGAAATGTTTACCTTGTCTACAAGATGAAGTGATTAAAGACATAGGGGGGACTAGGGATAGAACTTGTAAACTGGAGACAGCTGCTTATAAACAAGAGCAGTCCCTGAATGAAGGTGTCACCACTGCAGAATGACATGCTAGTGAGCTAAGAAAGGCTGTAAAAATGAAGTCTTCAGAGGAGTCGCCATTGATTCCCAGTCCAATTTTCGCTGAGTTATCAGATGCTGAGACAGACATCAATGGCTGCTCCAGAAACTGAGGCTTCTTTCCTGGCATGCGGCAGATGGGCCTTTGAGCCAGACTCAGCACTTCACTGGTTTGCCATCCGTCACCCTGAGGCGGGCAGACCTTGAGTCATCTCACGTTCTTCTGGCTCTGCATCGCTCATGTAGAGCAGGTGTCCTGTACCAGAAATGATGCTTCCTTTGAAAGCAGAGAACAGAGTGGGGGAAGCAATGTCAAGGGAACCCTCGGTCATACAATGTTTTCCTTTAACACCCGAGTCCTTCAAGCTCATGAGAGCTTCTCGCTGACCCTGAGAGATGAGTAATAATAAAAACAATTGAAATATCAAGTATATATTATTTTTCAGGCATAGACTAGAGACTTTAGGTACATAATTTCATCTTTTTTTTAGAGAGAGAGATTTCTTGCTATAGGATGTGTGCACTCACCAGACAGACAGAGCCAGAAAGTGAGAAATCATCCCTCGGGGGGATAGCCATGCCTCAGTCCCTTCTCCTCCATTCTCCTCTTGGGATCTTGGGCACTCATGCACACGCGCCCTGGGTGAGTTTTAAGCCACTGAGTCTGGGGCTAGAACTGTGTTGAATCCAGCAATATAACCATTATGTCATCTGCTGGTCCATGATATCAATTCATCGCTTCATTTAGGTGCGTATAGCTGGAATATGACTGTATGTTCTGGTTTATCTGAGATAGCCCTATTCACACCAACTATTCTCATTTATAATTTTGTGTGTGTGTGTGTGTGGGGGAGGGTTGCTATAGAGTGCACGTGCTTGCTAGAGAGAGTCGGAGAGCAGGAAAGGGAGAAATCGCTTCCCAGGGGGTATGGCAATGCCGCAGTCCCTTCTCCATCCAGGATTTTGGGCATATATGCAATCTTCAGTTAGCATGATCTTCAAGCCACCATGTCCGGGACTTGAACCACAGTCAGCCATGTAGGAGTCCAGTGCCTTATTGCCACACCACCTGCCTCACTTTATAATTTTTTAAAAGTTTATTTATTTTTTTTCAAGAGAGAAAGAAAGAGAGGCGCCCCAACAAGGTCTTCATGATACAATCTCCCCTTGACCTCAGCCAGCCCAGATAATAGACATGCCTGTGCCTGGTATGCATAGGGAGGTCCTGGGTTCAAACTTGAGACCTTCTCATGTGGGTCTAGCATCATGGAACATTGTGTTCTTACTGCACCATCGTCTGCTGGCCTCATCATTACTAGCACCCCCATTTATGCTCAGGAGAATGCTGTTAGAGAATGCTAAGTTAAATAGTCACCTTAGTTATGGTCAGAATGGTTGAATTCTGGCACTGCTATTAAGAACTATGAACTACCTACCTCAGCATTGCTACCTAAAATGGGGCCAGTAAGTATCTCTCACTATCTAAATTATTTTTATCCAAATTCAAGAATTAAATAGGCCCATATAGCAAATATATCGGTGTAACTTTATGGGATGGTGGTGAGAAGATTATTTATAAATATAGATATGCATACTGTGTATCTCTAGACCTATCTGTCTATAAAGGGTCTTCAAAAGGTTTATGGAAAATGTATATTATAAAAAAAAAAACCTGCATGGATTTCAAAACTATTTTGGGTATAAAAATAAACTTGTACTTTAATTCCAGTTTCTTACAAAGTACTCTTGTATATCTTAGCAGAGTGCCGGGTATTTGGCAAATGTCAAATGCGGTGGTAGCTTATTACCCTCAGTTTTTCCATCTGTAAAACGACTATGCTATTTTGTTGTGCCAGGTACTCAGTGAATAGTATTATTATTATTGTCTTAATCTTGCTAATATTTCTAAGCTCCATCTGAGGAGCATTGTCATATTTTTGGTAAAAGAAATGGTTGTTTCACTCCACCCAGAGTTTTCTGTTTGTTTGCTTATTTTTATTTATTTATTGGGCTAATAATATCCAGGGAAGGCAATGCTATCCCCTTGATCATGGAAAAGGTACAGGAGAAATTGACCTTGAGTTAAACTGCAAGGGTGCTCTCCAAGGTCTTGAAGCACTGCCTCATTCTGTAACCAGAAGGACATTTTGAGACACCTGGGTGTATTTTGTGGTAGACAAATAGATGGTTTGTGCTCAGTGAGTATCATGGCCCTGCAATTGAAAAAATGAGCTGAAATATTAATAGGTCTTACCAACTGCTGGGTGATTGCAGAGTTGAAAAGGCACAGGAAACCTTTGGGACAGAATTGCTATGTGCTAGAACATAAATGATAGGAAAGAAAAAAGCTGTGGGTTGGGGGGAGTGGCTGCCCAAATTGAGCAGGACTGTGATTTGAGGGCAGGGACCACATACTCTCTTTGCTGTTAGGTGAATTGTGCCTCTTGGGAGTATCAATAAGCCAATTGGATTCATGATGGGGGAATTGAGATTGGTTTGAGTTAGACAATGGTCACAGATAAAATGATGGAGTAAGAATGGTTTTGTTTTAATACTTTTTCCACATCATTCGTAGCTTTCTCACAACTTCCATACAAGATCATACCCCCATGTAGCCTTGGAACCCACTATCTGGGCCTGTCTACCTCAGCTCTATATTCTGCAGAAGGACCTGGAGAGTTAGGGGTGCATAAGTAAAACTCATTATTGTAATTTGTAACAGGAGATGGTTACTGGTATTGGTTCAGTGAATGGCTTGGAAGTGTTAGGGCCAATGTTTCTGTTCTTTCCTTGACCTTCCCTCATGCTCATTACCTCAAGGTTATGCACTAACTCTGCAGTTCCAAAATCATACCTCTGTGTGTGAATCTATATGATAAATATCTGTGTGTATCTATATATCTGTATAGATATATATGTATCTATGATAAATACATGTGTCTCTCCTTCTTTATATATATGTGTATATATACACACACATATATACATATGTGTATATATAGAGAGAGACACACACATATGTATATGATAACTATTTATATATTTGTCTTCTTTTAACAACATGATCTTGCTATTTTGTAATCCTCCTGCCTCAGCCTCCCAGCTGGGACTATAGGCATGTACCACCATGCCTGGTTCTTTTGTTCTTGTTGTTGTTGTTAAGAATTACTTTATTCAACTTTATTTATTCTCATTTGGCCAGGGAGATACTAAGCGCAAGAGAGAGAGAGAGAGAGAGAGAGAGCGATGGAAAATGAGAAAGCAAGCTGCCAGGTCTGGGACTTAAACTGCAGTTGGTCATGTGGGAGTCCAGCACCCTTAACCACCATGCCACCTGCCAGCTCCATGGTTCTTTTTGAAATAGAGCCTCGCTGTATTTCCTAGGTCAGCCTTGAGCTCACGGACTTCCTGCTTCAGTCTCCCTATATCTCTGGAACTGTAGGCACATGCCATCACACCGATATTAGGTTGGACTGAGACTTGAACTGGAATCTCTCATGTGATTTCAGTCTGTGGATCACAGTGTCTTACCAGTACATGCCACAGTGGCTGGCCCTCAGATGTTTTTAAGGCAAAGGAAGAGGCACCACATGAACTTTTTGTCTCCCCTTTCTAGAAATGCAAATGCTTTCTCAGGACTGTCTCCTCCAACTGCTTACAGCCGTTGTGTCTACCAGGGTCATAGGACCATCCATAACTACATGAGAGGCTGAGAAGAGGAACCAAAACTGTCATGATCAACTGAGATCAATCAGAACTCACCACCTGGCGTTGAACTTGACTTCCAAACAAAATTTGGTCCTCTTATCAAGAAAAAAAAGGGAATGGATATTCTTGAGAAAATTAAGTGTCTGCCATTGCATTTTTTTTCTTTATATTCTGAGCTTATAGTCTTGGGAAACTTATTTATACTTTTTTTTAATACCTCAAGAACCTTGAACTCTGCTTATCACTGCTTAGAAAATATTTAAATGAATAAATGAACATATTTCTGCTGAATTATCAAATAGGCCAAGTAGTCTCATATGCTTGTGAAATGTTTTAGTTTGAGGCTAGGAATTTTTATAAAAGCATGCTTTAAATTGAAGGTTTGTTTCCAGTACTGAGGATTTCAGCTAGCAGCAGGTCAATGAGGGCAAATCTAACTGATCACAGAGCACTGGAGTGTGCCTTTGGTTAAGATTTTTGTTGTTTTTTAGTTCTGTGGGGAGAATCGTAGCATATCCGCTCCAGAAGGAGTCTTGGATAATGGTGGTCAAAAGGTACAATTGGTTGAAATCTTGCCATCTTGCTAGACACTCCACCAGGACTTTAAAACTATCCTCTTCTTCAATCCTTATGAAAAAAAAAAAAAAAAAGAAACTGTGAGGTAGACACTATTATAATCTCTGTCTCATAGAGGTAGACATTGAAACCCAGAGAGTTTTACAACCTATCTAAATTCATATATATTGCAAGGTGTAGGGGTTGGGGGGAAGGGGGAGGTACCTGGATTCTGACCCAGACTTCCTGGTACTGGAGTATGCGATCACATCCTTTAGGCAAAGCACCCTAATAATACAGGTCTTTGAGTGAAAGTCAATGTATGCAAAACTACCACCTACCACATAGCACACATCTGTGTAAGCATATTATCAATACATACATTTTTCTCATTTGATTTTCACAATAACCCTATGAGGTAACTTCAGTTCTTATCTGTGTTTCATAGATAAAGAAACAACAGCACAGAGAGTTTACATGATTTGGCCCTCGATTGTAAAAACTTGTGTAGGGGGAACTCAGCTTTATCTGGGAACTGAGCTCAGAATCTTTCCTTCTGTCATTCTGTCTTCATCTCTTAAAATCAGTTCTTTTCAAGCCCCTAATTCTAAAGTTGAGATTTAATAGAAATAGAATGAGGAAAAGCTCATTGGGTGTGGCTAGATGTTAGGACCGTAGTAAGGGAAAGGTTCTTAACTCTTTTTGTTTTTACAAATATTGATTATGATAACATAACATAGCAAAAATACTATAACCAAGAGGCCCCTGAATACAGACGGAAGCTTATTTGTCTCTGGTGTAATGGGTGAAGTTTGATGGTCTGAAGCTGCCTTCTACTTATGGATTCAAAGTATTGATAGTTGTTCCACTTGTAATTTCTTTTTTAAAAATGACAGAGTAAGAAAAAGAGTGGAGAGAGAGAGAGAGAGAGGTATTTTCTTTTTTTTTTTTTTGGAGAGATTTTTTGCTATAGGGCACGTGCGCTCGCCAGACAGACAGAGAGAGACAGAGAGAAAGAAAGCGAGAAATCACCCCCCGGGGGGATGGTCACCCCGCAATCCCTTCTCCTCCATTCCCCTCTTGGGATCCCAGGCATGCACATGCGCCCGGCGTTGAGTTTTAAGCCACCGGGTCCGGGACACGAACCGCGGTCGACTATGTGGGAGTCCAGCGACATAGCCATCACGCTAACTGCTGGTTCCCGAGAGAGGTATTTTCTAACAAAGTCTTGCCATGTTGCAGTCTTCCTGACACAGTCCTCCAGTCAGCTAGGACCACAGGCATGTGCTGTTGTTCCCGGTCCATTCAGGTTGGTCTGAGAACCAAACCCAGGCCTCTCACGTGGTCCCACACACCACCATTGCACCACAGTAACTGCACCTCACTTGTAATTTCTTAGCCAGCAAAAAGGTGAAAGAAAATGTGCAGGGAAAACAGCTTACTTTTAGGGACACAATATGGAAGTTATGAGTTACCTATACTATGCACTTTTCCCAGCTTGCATGCCATTGAACATGTCACCTTGCTGCAAGACTGGCTGGAAAATGTCTAGAAGGTCATACACGCTGGTAAAGGGAGGAGGGAATAATGGATATTGGTAGATAATTATCAGCCTCTGCCACACCACAGTGGAAAAATGGAGGCTCAGAGGAGTACAGATTTGCCCAGTGTCACAACATATAGCAAGTGTAGAACATCCCCTTTTTGAGGAGGATTATATTAAGAGAAGATGTCAGGATGTGAGGAAGTAACTAGGCATGCCAAATAGTGGTGCAGAGGAAGCCCATTGCAAAACTCGGAGTGGCAGAAACAGGCCACAGTGAAAGGATCACGTACCTGGAAGAGCCAATCTTAGATGTTGGTGTGTAGCGGGGTGCTCATTTAGGCCTATGGAATGAATGGTGTGATTTGAGGTGCTGGCAGGAAGCAGGTCTTCAGGATCATCCAATTTCAGGGAATAGCATTTCTAAAGAGTACAGTGGAAGTGGTGTCCCCAAAGTTATGTAACATGTTGGCTCTGCCAGGAAGATTATTTTTGTATTTCCATGCTGCAGATCAGATTCTTTGGGGAAGCAGACTGAGATGGGGATTGTCTTGCAGAAGAAAGCTTACTGGGGAGAGCTTTTGGGATCAATACCTACGATAAAGGAAAAAGAAAAAAAAATCAACTACAGTGACCTCAACAGAAACCTAACCAACCTTATAAGGATGATCTTTCACATGTGTCTGTTAATCAGTAATTAGAGGGGCCAGCCAGTGGCATGGTGGTTAAGGGGGCCGAATCCCACAGGAGCGACTACATGGTTTGAGTCCTGGACCTGGCAACTTGAAAAACATGCTGGGCATATGTGCATGCGTGCCCAAAAGTCCTGAGAGGAGAATAGAGGAGAAGAAATTGCAGTGTGGTCATCTGCCCCCAGGGGATACTTTCTCACCCCCCCCCCCACACTCTCCATGAACATAAGTGCTCTATGTCAAATTAGAAAAAAAAAATCAGTAATCAGATGCATGCTAGCTGGGGGAGGGGGCGTGACCTTGGCTATGATCTTCACCAGAGGCAATAAAGAGCTGAAGAAAAGGGCTCATTTCCAAAGGATAGTTCAGCATTTGATATACACAGCATTTCACAGAATCCTCCACACCCCTCAAACACACTGCCTATCATTCTTCCGTTATTGGGTCTTCATGTCTTAAAGACGTCAAGCACTTTAAGACCTCTCCTTTTTATATATCAAGTATCCTTGGGTTGGTGAGAAGGTGGTATCTACAGCTTAGATTTCATTATCATTTAATTAACAGTTTAAGTATCACCTAGCCCCTCCTGAGGGTCAGTTGCTGACATCAGAGAATAGCAATGGATGAATAACACCAAGACTCAGTGGGGCAAGTGAAAGAAGTGTCCCAGGGAGCAGAGAAGCTGGGAGGGAGGCAAATCAGTCCTCTTTTCCTTACCTAACTCAAGGCAGTTTCTACCTGGGGCAGAGAGGAAAGGGGAAGATGAGGCACTGCAGGGTGCTGAAGTCAGTCTTGCCATCCTCAAGATTTTGCCCGAGGCCAACCCTACCTCAAATATTCCCTGTTCCTTTTGTTTGAATTTCTAATTTTTTTTTTGTTTACCAAGATGGCTGCCTGTTCAGATAAATGAAAGATCACAGTTTGATCTGATTCAGAGTTTGATTTCTTTTTCCCTCCCTCCCTCCCTCCCTCAGCATTGCAGCTCCCACATCTGAGGGCTGCAGCTAAAAAGTGATTTTTAAAGCCCTCTCATTGGCAAAGAAATCAATAGAAAGAAATCTCTCCCCTCACACACCTCCTCCATTCTGCCTTTTAATTTGTCTCCCTCTCCAATCTCCTGCTAGGGAAGTTTTGTCTGAGGCCTTCTAACATACTTTGTCAGAAAGTTGCCTTATTAAGGATTGGGGTCCTGCTGGGTGAACTGAGGAGGTGGTGTGATTTCCCCCACAGTCATGGCAATTAACTCAGCTGAGGAAGGGGTGGAATCAAAGAATTTCACCAGGGAGATGGAATCCCAAGACATCTCCCTGGTGAAATTGTCAAGGACAGGATTGTGGCTGAAACAAACTTCATGGAAGCCTCCAAGGAACTAGCCCTCATAAGGGTTGGTGGTGAGGATAGTCTTGCTAGACAGACAGGTCTGAGAGGGGCGACCGTTCAATAAAAGATACGGAAGAAAGGGCTCAGACGTCCCATACACTCTGCACTTCAGGCTCCTCTCTGCCACTCACTGGTTTTGCCATTGTAGGCAAGTCAGTTAAGTCTCTGAGCCTCAGTTTCCTTCTCTGTGAAACAAGTGAATACTATCCACATGTTCCGTGAGGTAATTGGTGAGGGACATAGACTATTGTTAATTAAAGGGACTTAATCAAAAAGTCTCTGTAACAGCAATGTAAAATTCTCAGAATCTCAACTGTAATGACTTCCCTCTCCTTTTATACTCCTTGTCTGTGTTTGGGACTCTCCAGTCTCTTCTGTACAGACCAGCCTCATCTCTAATTCATAGTTCCTGCTCACCTAAATATCAGCTAGCACAGATTTTTAAGGTGGCTCCAACCCTATCTTGCCTCATGACCTTTCAGCTTCCATTCTCATGAATAGATCTTTCGAAGAATTGCTAGAGGATATAACAGCTTGCCAGAGAGATAGGAGATACAGGGAAAAAGGGAGACAGCATCCCCATTCCATGGGGCATGGGTTGTGCTGCAATCCCTTCTTTTCCATTTCTCCATCTTGGGATTTGAGGCATGAATGCACACATGCCCTGAATCTTTTCAAATTGCTAGAGCCAGGATTCCAACCACAGGTTCGCTAGGTGGGATCCAGCTCTCCTAACCACTGGGCCATGGAACAGTCCCTCTTCTATTTTTTAGTTTACATCCTTTGGAGACTCTGATTGGTTCAGTTCAGCATTATGAACTAAGCCTTTGGATTGGCTGTCTTTTGGCCAATCAGCTGTCCATGGGAAGGTGGATCACATCACACGCATTCCAAACAGAACTGGGGCAGGGCATGGCTGCCTATGTAGGATGTGAGGTATTTATTAACTAGTACTTATTAGTGAATAACTTTCATCAAAACACTTTAAGATCAAGGGCAGTGCAGTGGGAGGAAAGGACACTGACTTTGGGATCAGGAGATGGGTACAAATCCTGGTGTCAACCTGTTTAATCTTGGCCACTTCCATTTACTTTCCTGGGCCTCCTTTTTGGTGTTTCTAAAAAAGAAGTTGAACATGATCACAGTGTCTCTTGTGCTGTTTCTGCTCACCCTTCCAGAGCCACCTCCTATAAAGGGATAGATGAATCAAGGCAAAACTGCCCAAACCAGCAGATTCACTCAGAAAACCCAAACCAAGCAAGAAATGGACATGAAGTCTATTCACTGTCCTGTGAGGCTCTTAGCTTGGCTTTCTTTAGCGCTAACTTGATCAAGGCTGTATGGGGGAGGTCACTAATTTAAGTAGAATGCTTTTCATGGAGGATAGGAGATGGGTAGAGAAAAGAAAGTAGCCAAGTGTGACAGATTGCATGTTCCGAAGATGGTCACAGCAACTTCCTCCATCCCACGTGCATTTCTAGAGCTTTGATACTTTTCCTTCAAGAGTCTGTGTCCCTTCCCCTTGAACCTGGTGGACCCTTGAGATTATCTTGAGCAGTAGAACATCTTGGAAGTGGTACTAATGACACCCCAAGTTAGTTTATAAAAATCCACTTCTTCCTTGTTATCTTTGGGACACAGACTCCATATGGTGAAGAAGCCCGCACATCCTGTGCAGAAACCCACATGGAGAGGAACTGAGCTCCCCAGCCCATGGCTTTGGCTCAGTTCTCAGAATGCAACTCGCACCAGCTGACCCACCACATGAGTGAGCCATCCAGAAGGTGGATCTTCCAGTTCCCAGTTGACTTTACTAACCTTCTCTGCATGCAGCCTCTGCTGGTCATCCATGCTGAGCCATGACCAATTTGCAGATTTATGAGCAAAATAAATGATTGTCATTATTTTAGGCCCCTGTTTTGGGGGTGGCTCATTAGATAGCAATATATAGCAGATACACATAAAACAATGTGAAGGATGTTCCTAGCTTTGTGAGGACTATTCATGGCGAGAGAGAAAGAAAGAGAAAGCGAGAGAGAGAGAGAGAGAGAGAGAGAGAGAGAGAGAAATCTGAAATTGAGCAAGGGAATTACTTTATGGGCAGTAAAGGGAAGGATGTTCCCCAGTTATAAGTGCTTATTGAACACTTATTATGGGCCGGACTCAGAATCTTCCTAAGAGGTAAGGAGTCTTGTCTCCATCTGACAGCTGAGAAAACTGATGCTTAGAGAGCTTAAGTCTCACCCAAGGTCACAAATCCAGGATGTAGTAGATCTTATATTTGAATGCAGGTCTGTCTTCTCAACTATTGCACATACCCTTTTAACCAGAGGCCTATTCTTAACAGTTGTAAAACCATTCATCAGGAAGATTGAGTCCTCATTTTGATTCATTATGAATTGAGCAGCTGCTTCAAATACATGTATTTAGTGCTTACCCTGTGCCAGACATGACTCTAAGCATCTAACCTACATGTTTTATTTAATCCTCACAATAGGCCTCATTTTTTCAGATGAAGGGCCTGAGGCTTTGAGAGTTTAAACTCTTCGCCCAAGGTCACACAGAGAGTAAATGGCAGAGCTGAGTCTGACGTCAGGTTCCTAGCACCTAGCAACTGTTTCCTGCTTTTATGAGCAAAGATGAGAAATGAAAGGAAGGAACAGGTTGTGGAGGGAGAGAGTTAGGAGGGAAGGGGAAAAATCTAAGGTGAGATACAGAGGAAGAAAAGGAGAGGCATGGAAGGTGGATTTTGTTGATCCCAGGTGGTCATTTCTAAGTGGAGATATCTTGGTGGGGAAGGGAGGTGCAAATTGTCCAGCTGTTGTGATGAAGACTCAAGTCCGCGGTGAAGATGGGTGGACCTGGTGGGCGGAGTCTGAGCTTTCATTCCATAGGCCTGTTCTTCTATAATGTAGAAATACTGGGTCATCAGGAAAGTTATGACACATTTTTGCATAGAAAAATATGTCATGACTTTCCAGAGGATCCAATCCAGAGAGGGAAGAAAAAGAGGACGTTGGAATGAAATACAGAATACTTCATTTGTCTTCTTTACTGAGGAAATCTCCCTATAATTTATCAATAGAAAAGGTTTCAGTGAATTCTGTGATTCTTTTTATGTACCATTAATAGGTGGGTCCACTTTTCCAATGGTGGCTTTTTCATCATTCTCTGAACCATAAGTGAAGATCATTCTTTAGAGGAAAGAGAGGACTTCTAAGAAATATAAACAAGCAAGAATTTTCACAGCTGAAAGCTACATGCCCAAGTACAGAGAGAATGCAAAATGTAACTAAAAATGCAAACTTCTCTCTGTCTACCCAGTATAGTGTGAGCATGTACACACGCCTGTGCACACACAGTATCTAATGCATGTGTTCACACACACTGACACACTCAGAGCATACATAATCACATATTTGGACACATACACAGAGTCAACTATGCATAGACACACAGTCACATACAAAGACACACACAGGGAGACCAGCAGTTAGTGTAATGGCTAGTCTCTGGACTCCCATGTGGTTGACCATGGTTCGAGTCCTGGACCCGGTGGCTTAAACTCATGCTGGGCATTTGTGCATGTGTGCCCAAGGTCCCCAGAGGAGAATGGAGGAGAAGGGATTGCGGCCATCCCCCCTGGGGGGGTGATTTCTTGCTTTCTGTCTCTCTGTCTTTCTGGCGAGTGCATGCGCCCTATAGCAAAATCCTCTCAGAAAAAAAAAAAAAAAGAAAACAAAGACACACACAGGTAGAGCATATATAATCATATGTACAGGCACTTAGACATGTCACAGACATAAAAATGCATGCATACATAGACTCATGCATAGTTTTATGTACATATATGCAGTCTGACATGTATATAATCACATATATAATCGCACCTACATAGTCACATGTACACACACACACACACACACACACACACACAGAGTCATGTCCAGACATACACACACAAGCACACACTGTGAATTCCTGAGTATTGAGTTTTTTGGAACCTCTATTTTTTTTTAATTTTAATAATTATTTTTTAAAGATTTAGTCATTTGTTTATTTTATATTTTTAGTTTAAATTCTGATTTATTTATTTTCTTGATTTAATTGTATTGTTTCAGTAAGTACTGTGTAAGAAAAACTACACAACCAGGTATACTTGGAAAGTCTCAATTCCATCCCTATTCATCACAACTGCATTCTCTTTTCTTATAAAGTATCATTTTCTTTAAATCTGGTTTATCTTTTTCAGTTAGCCTCCCCCCAAGTAAGTATATATTCTTACATTCTTGTATTAGTCATTTGTTTATTACTGTTTTTTTAATTCACCAGAGGCAGAGAGTGAGAAAAAAAAGTAAGAAAGCAAACTTCCAGGTCTGGGACTCAAACCATGGTCAGCCATGTGGGAATCCAACACCTCAGCCATCACACCAACTGCTAGCCTCAGGAACCTCTATTTCTAAAATTCTCTCAAGTTTCTGGCTCTGAGGCTAGTCTGCCTGGGTTCAAATTCTGTTTCTTCCACTTGCTGGCTTCATGTCTTTGATCAAGTTACTTAACCTCTCTGTGCCCCAGTTTCCTCATCTATAAAATAGGGGTAACATGATGTCTACTTCATAGAGTTAATGTGAGGATCAAGTGAGTTATTGCATGTATAGGGATTAGAAAAATGTCTGTTACATAAATGTTAGTGATTTGTGCCAATTGCACTAACTTTATCATCACCAATGTCATCATCAAAAACTCCTTTTTCTTGAATTCAGGTGTGCTAGACCCTGTGCCCAGTGGGTTATTTACATGCCCTTGTTTACTACTCAAAATTGCTGCATGAGATCACAGGACTGTCAAGATACAGAAGGAAACTGAAGCCTGGAAAGGTTCAATACTTGCCCCAGGTCACATTTCTGGCAAGTGGCTAACCCGGAACTTGAACTTAGCTCTGCTTAATTCCAAGCTCTGACTGTTAAGTCGGTGCAACATATAATTTCATCTATAGGCTACTTAGTACAGGAACATTCTCCCCTGCCAGGTTATAAGCTTCCCAAGGGACTGTGCCTGTCTCGCTCGTTGCTATTTCTCAGCACACAGAACAGGGCCTTTCTCCAGATCTGCTTCTCTTTGAAAGAAAAATGGGTTCATTCACCTGCAAAATGGGGGTGATAATATCCACCTCACAGTGCTGTAAGAATTAAGTAGCACAATGTCTATGAAAGTGCCTGGCACATATCAGGCGCTATGGTAAATGGTAACAATGAAGATTTTTGTGAATCAAAGAATGAAGGATGACTCAGAGGCCTAAAGCTTCAGGAATCGGGGAACGGCAATACCATCAGTGGAAAAGGGAAGGCAAATGAGTCCACTTTCAGAGAACATGAAAAAGTGGATTTGATATAGGTAGAACATAAAATGGAAACAATTTTCCATAACGACATGGAATGATTTAGCAGGCAGTCAGGAATGGAGAAACGAAAGGATCCTGACAGAGGCGGTGACTCTCCTTAGGGCTGATGAGAGCCTAGTGTGGTTCACAGACCCTAAGATGACCCCAGTGATCGCTGTCTCCTGGTTCTCATGCCCTTGGGTAATCTCCCCCACCCTTTATAGTATGGGCTGGGCTTATTTCTTAATTTTATCTTATTTATCTTATTTTATTATCTTATTTCTTATTTTATTTTCTTAGTTCTGCCATGTTCTAAGTAGGGCCTACAGGTGGTGTGGTGGTTAAGGCACTGGATTCCATATGGCCAATAGCATGATTGGACTTCTGGACCTGGTGACTTGAAAAACACACCCGGGTGCATGTGTGACTGTGTCCAAAATCCCAAGAGAAGACTAGAGGAGAAAGGATTGCAGCATGGCCATCCCCCTGAAGGATTTCTCACTTTCCCTCTCTTTCTTTCTCTTTGTCTCTCTCCTGTGACTGCACATACCCTATTACAAAAAACAAACAAACAAACAAAAAACTAAGATAAGAAAGTGGCAGAAGTGATGGGATACCATTTCTGAGGTTAGGTTATGAAAAGATTATATTCAAATACAGAAAGCCTTCCATCTTGCATGCCCTGTCTTTGATAACTCATCTGCAGAAGCCAACTGTAATTTGTAGGGCAGCCTTGGGGAAAGGCACATGTGGCAAGGTCCTGAGGTCTGCCAACAGCCACACAAGTGAGCTAGGAGTAGGTTCTCAAGCCTTGAGACACAGCCCAGACTGACACCTGATTAGACATCCTCATGAGGGACTGTGAGCCAGATTCATCTGATGAAGCTGTTTCTGTATTCCTGACTAAAAGAAACCATGTTGACCAAGGTTTAATGTTTTAGCCACTATGTCAGGGAGTACTTGGTTATGCCGCAGTTGATAATTAATACACTTGAGAGTGACTGAGACCTGGAGGGAGAAGGTGTAGGGAGAGGAGTCTGAATTGAGAGGCTGCGAGATATGATATCCTCATCACAGGGCTAGGAAGGGGCAGAGGAACCAGTGACATGCAGTGACATGCAGGAGGGAGAGAGAGAACTAGGGGGATGCTGGAGCTCAGAAGGAAGCAGGCCAGACCATTGAAGAAGGGAAGAAGTTCATCAGCCATATTATGAGAAGTTAAAAAAAAGATGCACTGAAAATGCATATGATTGGGATCAGCAGTTAGTGTAATGGCTATGTCGCTGGACTCCCATGTAGTGGACCACAGTTCGAGTCCCAGACCTGGTGGCTTTAACTCACGCCGGGTGCGTGTGCACGCGTGCCCAAGACCCCGGGAGGAGAATGGAGGAGAAGGGAGTGCAGCATGGCCATTCCCCCTGGGGGGTGATTTCTCCCTTTTTGTCTCTCTGTCTCTCTCTGTCTTTCTGGCGAGTGCATGCACCCTATAGCAAAAACCTCTTAAAAAATGCATATGATTTTAAAAAATGCATGTATTTCAAAACTTTTTTACACCAAAATAAACTTGTACTTTAATTCCATTTTCCCACTAACTCTTAAAAGTCCCCTTGTACAATATATACAACAGATAGATCTGGATTTAGAGATTGAGAAATGTGGGTCCATACGCCAGGCTAATCATTTTACACCCTTCAAACTGATGTTCTTTAAATATTTGTTTGTTTATTTAAAGGAGCGCTAATACTGTATGGGCAAAGGTCTCTGTTTAATTTACCCAAGCAATTAGCTCTGGCTCCAGAATTGTATTCCATATTCAGCAAAACAAAAGCCCCACAGTTAGAGACCAACCCCACAGGAGCGCAGTTGGAAACTGTTTGTGGTTACCAGCACATGCCTTTTGGGGAGATCTCGTAGCCATTTCCCAAGTAACTTATCAAAGTTTGCTTTCCAACTGCACACAGTACTATCCCTGAGAGGAGTTCTGGCAAATACAATTTTCTTCCTCTTGTTACATTTCCAGTGATAGTTTTGAGTCCCACACAGACTAGAGCCCTGGGCAGCTGCCTGACTGCCTTGCCAATTAATCAGGTCCAGAAGGAGGGAGCGTGGGGAGAAGCCATTTGATTGGCTATTATGAGGTTGCTGATAACCTTGGGCAGAGTAGTTCCAGTGGGGAGATGGGGGAGGATGCTAGAGTAAGCAAAGAGTAAATGCGTGGTGGGGCTGTGGAGTCAGTAAGTGTGGAGAATGCACTTTCGAGAAGTGTGATAGGTTCGGGAGAAAACAGAGTAAAGGGAAATGACTTTAATTTTTTTCTTTAATCATAGGGACAATCTAAGACTTGCTAAGCAGAGGGGGAGGATCTGTTATACAAAGAGAATTCTCTGTAAAAGAGAAGGAGCAATTGAGGGCCAAAGAATATAAGGAGGAGGTAAGGGTGAGAAGGATCAAGAGCATTTGAAAACTTGGACTTTGGAGTTGGACATACTTGGAATTAAATCTTGGCTCCATCTTGTTCTAGCTGTGTATTCTTGGGAAAGCTGCTTAACCTTTCTGAACTTTGTTTTTTTTTTTCAACTCTAAAATAGGGATAAAAATGCTTATTGCAGGGCCTGAAGGTGGTGTGGTTGTTAAGGGTGCTGGACTTCCACATGGCCAACTGTGGAAGTTAACTGATTAAGTCTCGGACCTGACGGCTTGTTTTCTCACTTTCTCTCTCTCTCACTCTGTCCCTCTCTGGTCAAATTAAAAATAAATAAATAAAGTTAACTAATTCTTTTTAAAAAATGCTTATTGCAGAGGATTGTCGTAAGGGCTAAATAAGATAATGTTTGTAGAGTGCTTAGCTTAGTACCTGGCACTTAGCAATATTTTGGAAATGTTGAGATTAAAAACAAGGGCTGAGGGCTGGCAGTGATGTGGCAGTTAAGACACTGGACTCTCACATGGGTGGTTGTAATTTGAGTCCTGGACCTGGCAGCTTGCTTTCTCGATTTCTCTCTCTCTCTTTCTATGGTCAAATGAGAGAGAGAGAGAGAGAAAGTGAGAAAGCAAGTTGCCAGGTCCAGGACTTGAACGACAGTCAGCCATGTGGGAGTCTAGCACCTTTAACTACTACACCTATACCACCTGCTAACCCCAAATAAATAATTAAAAAAAAAAATAATAAGGGCTGCCCTCATAGCCTAGTGGTTAAGGGACCTGAATCCCACTGGGCTGTGGTTTGAATCCCAACCCTTGTGACTTGAAGAGTGTGCTCGGTGTGTGTGCCCCAAATCCCAACTGGATGGAGGAATGGAGGAGAAAGGATTACGGGGGGGGGGGGCTTTCTCCTCTCACTCTGTCTCTCTCTTGCTGATGAGTGCATGTGTCCTCCAGCAATCGAAATGAAACAAAACAAAACAACATCAAAACAAAATCAGAAGTGAGGCTAGAGGAAGATATGATAACATTTAGGAATGGAATAGAGGGACAGTGCTTGGTAAGTTTTATTCATGAGAAGTTTAAGAGTTTTTTGGTAGAGAAATTTGAGGGAAATTCTGCTACGGACTGAGCTCTTGGAAAGGTTTTTCTCCTTCATAAAAAAAGAATTGAGAAAATGAAGTCCTCTTTCTAATGCCTTTGGAGGCTGTCGTGTAAGTTGTAATACCCGGAGCTGTGGCAGCCTTTTTT
>NW_006159813.1:3800164-3873806 GCF_000334495.1 Tupaia belangeri chinensis | reverse complement strand
AGCAGGAAGATGGTAGAGCAAAAAGGTGACGAGTCCTTCTTATTATTGTTGAGTTGCTGAACAAACTAGTTTAAGTCCCATGTTGTTTAAGCCATTTTAGTTGAGCATTCTATTTGTTTTAAGGTTTTTGCCTTAAAAACGTATATTCACTGGGGAGTGAAGGGCGCACTAAGAAATCACCCCCCAGGGGGGATAGCTGTGCCATTGTCCCTTCTCCTCCCATTCTCCTCTTTTGGGTACGCATGAACATGGGCTCTGCATGATTTTCAAGCTGTTAGGTCCGGGATTTGAACCATGGTTGGCCATGTGGGAGTCCAGGACCTTAACCACCATGTCACCTGATGGACCTGAGTTATTCTGTTGATTACTGTCAAATGTATTATAATTAACTAGGTGTCCATAGAGGAGGGCACAGCATTTGTCACAGCAAGGATGCTGAAGGAAGTTGCTCAGGAAACTGTAAATAGTTTGGCTGTAGGATATGGTACAAGGTACTAAAGAGAATTCTGAGAATCATAGTGGAAATCCATCCATGGAAATGAGAAATCATTGAATGTAAATGCATTTATTTAGAGGAGAGCTTTAACACGGCCTGGAGCAAATACCTCTCTTCCATTGGTCCAAGTACTAGTTTTTACAATGTCCCAATATCTCCTGATGCTAAAGTATAATAAGAGATGGGAAATAGTGAGTGGCAATGGCAGAGATACTGGCAGGAGAGACATAGGAGGGCTTTGAACACTATGCTAAATGGGTATCTTGGGTACAGCAGGGACTCACTGAAAACATTTCAACATTAGGGACTTTATGAGCAGTAAGACTTAGAACTAGTGTTGGAGTGAGGTTGACTTTTACCACTTATATATTATCTGTTTCTAAATGGGACCTATATTCCCTGTTTTCCTTATGGATAAAATCCATACTCATCCTAGATAAATGAGCTCCTTATTCTGCTCACGCCGTCCAGGTCACAGACTCCAGGATAGATGGAGGCTCTGGTTTTATTAAGAGGACAGGTCAGAAACATGTGTTAATCTTCAGCGATGCACTATTCCTCATGTACTTTCATTTAGCAGCCTTGTCTCATATTAAATCTAATTAGTTTCTCTGCTACTAAGAGATTGAAGGCACCATCAAAACGAAAACGTATAGTCTAAATCAGATTTAGCAAAGAACCTTGTCCAGGGTTTTGTGTTCCCTGCTTCAGAAGTTCCTAGGGTTAGGGCTCAAGTTTGTCCCTCTAACCCATTGTCAATCATTTTCAGGATAATAAACATTTTAGAAGTTGAAGGATTTTAGAATGTATACATTGCCCTCATTTTTAAAAAAATGCTAATTTAATTTTATTATTATGGTTTTACTCAGACAGAGAGAGAAAGTAAGAAAACAAGCTGTCAGGTCTGAGACTCAAACCATAGTCGGCCACGTGGGAGTCCGGTGCCTTAACCACCACGCCACCTGCTGACCCCACAATACCCTCATTTTACAGTTGAGAAAACTGAGTCCCAGGGAGGGAAAATGCCTTGCCTAATGTTATGCATCAAATAAGGGACTGAGGTGGAACCAGGCTACAGGTCTTCTGACTCCAAATGTATTGCCTTTATGGCTATATGAAGATGAATAGCACCTTAATCTTTTCAATGCCATCAATGCATGAAACTATTCACTAATGAATTGTCCACTTAAAAAGTTAATCCCCATGCAAATATGTCTTTTCACGGAACACTAGTCTATCTCCACCCATCTGGTCCTTCCTTGTCTCAGTCAGCCTGCACCTCAATTATCAGATGTTGTAAACATCCAACAGTAATAAGGAAGTATAATGCAAAATGGCTGCAAGGTGAAACTGCAGATCTTGCACAAGATGCGCGATTTCATAAAGCTGATAACAATGATTCCAGAGGACTGCTCAAATCTAATGCAAAGCCATTGACAACTGAAGAGCTAGAAGGATTAGGCAATTAAAGAAGAGAAAAATCCGTGAGTATAATCCCATGATAGGTGCTACAGTGGGGAGCAATGAGGATAAGCAGAGGATAGAAAGAGACTCTTGGGAAAATTGATGAAGCTCATCTTAATAAACTTGCTATAAAAGTCAAATATGAGGTGATGCATCTCTACAATATGTTGGAATATAATTTGGTTAGAAGAATTATGCTCTGTCCCAAATAAATCAACGATACATTCTCCATTTCAGAACTAGAACATGGAATTATAGCAACTTAATTATAACTTAAATTTGTTTTAAAATGAGTTACAACTTTTTTATCATTTTAAATTTGATTTTCAAGATCAAGTCCTACTATTTTTATCAGACAGGATTTTATTTAGCTACAAATAACATAGACCTAAGTATAGTGTTTTAAAATATTTTTAAAAATCGTTATCAAAGTTGGGATCCAGCAGATGGGTTAGCAGTTACATTGCTGGACTCCAACGTGTACAACTGTGGTTTGAGCCCCAGACCTGATGGCTTGAAACTCACATTGGGCATGTGTGTGTGTGCCCAAGATCCAGGGAGGAGAATAGAGAGGAAGGGATTGAAGCATGGCCATCCCCTCAAGGGGTGATTTCTCACTTTCCCTCTCACTGTCTCTGTCTCTCTCCCTCCCTCTCCAGTGACTGCCTGCACCCTAAAGCAAAAACCTCTAGATAAATAAATAACTATAATGATATCAAGTTGAGGGAAGATGATTTCTGACTCAAGCATTTGTTCAATAATTCTTGAATGATGCTTCTACGATTCTCTGTATTTTCCCTCATGGTTACAAAATGAACTGTTACTGTTCTAGCTTTCACATCTGTACTCAAATCAAGAAGGTAGTGGGGAAGAGGTCAGACTAGTCTTGTTTGACTCTTTTTTATTTTAAAATTAAAAAAAAAATTGCTGTGGGGCCCATGTGCTCACTGGTAAGAGAAAGAGAGAAAGTGAGAAAGTACCTCCCAGGAAGGATAGCCATGCCACAATTCCTTCTCTTCAGTTTCTTCTCTTGGGATTTTGGGCATACATGCAATTGTGCCCAGCATGTACTTCAAACTGCCAGGTCTGGGACTCAAATCACACAGTTGGCCGTGTGGGATCCATCTGCCCCAATCATTAAACCACTGGTGGGCCTTAATTTTTTTCTTTATTATTTTAAGTTATTTATTTAATTTTTATTATTTATTATTATTATTTTAAATTTGACTAGAGAGAGACAGACAGAAAGAGTAAAGAGAGAGAGAGAGAGAGAGAGAGAGAGAGAAAGTGAAAAAGCAAACTGCTAGGTCTAAGACTAGAACCATGGTCAGCCATGTGGGAGTCCAGCACTGTCATCTGCTGATCCCTTTTTCATTATTTTTAATTTGCTTTTGCTCACCAGAGAGAGAGAGGAAGAGGGAGAAACACAGAGCAAGAGAAACTGAACAAGCAAGCTGCCAGGTCTTGGCCTCAAATCATAGCCATGTGGGAGTCTAGTACCTCAACCACTGTGCCACCTACTATCCCCACTGGCTGGTCCTATTTTAAAACTTAAAAATAAGGGACCAGCAGTTAATGTAATGGCTATGTCGTTGGACTCCCATGTAGTTGACCACGGTTCAAGTCCTGGACTCGGTGGCTTAAACTCATGCTGGGCGCGTGTGCATGCGTGCCCAGGATCCCGGGAGGAGAATGGAGGAGAAGGGATTGCGGCGTGACCATCCCCTCTGGGGGGTGATTTCTCACTTTCTGTCTCTCTTGTCTATCTGGCGAGTGCACGCGCCCTATAGCATAAACCTCTCCAAAAAAAAACCCTTAAAATTAAATTTAAAATATTTAAATGACTTGTCAATATTGTATATATTTATGATATACATGACCTCTATAATATATGTATGTGTTGGGGAATGGCTAAATCGAGCTATTTAGCATATGGAATATCTCACATCCTTACTGTTTGTGTGTTGTGTGTGTGATGGTAATTGTTAAAAATATACTCTTGTCAAATTTCAAATATACAATATAGTCACCATGATGGGAAAAGTTTGACTATTTATTTATTTTTTTAATCAGAAGGTCAGAAACTTCCTCAGAAGCCTCCGTGCAGATGTCTGATTTCATAGGCCATAATTCCTCTAGCGGCAAGGGAGTCCAGACATTGAGTAGACTTTCTAGCCTTCAAACTGGGAGGTGGCAAGGTGGCAACAATTTTCAAATAGTCTTTAATTCTAGTATTGATTTTTCTATGATGGTAAGACTCACCTGTATCTGGACATTTATCTTCAAGGCCCAAGAAGCACCTAGAGATCAGATCTTGGCTCTTCCTTAGCAGGACCTGAAACTGAAATAGAAATTACTAGGGCAATGCCAACTTGACAAGGTTTTGGACTTTTTTTTTTTGCTTCTGGCTTTTAGAAAAAGGAGCAAACAACTGCAATTAAAAATGGTATACTTTGCCTGTGTAATGCCTCATTTGAATTGTGTAATAACAACCGTGGGGATAATATGGTCAAATAAATTTGATTCCTTCTGGGGAAACAAAGATTCTTTGATATTATGTGGTGATTCTCCAAGAGAGAGTTAGAGTCTACATTCCTCCTACAATTATATGAGTATAGAAACTTCACAATATAAGGACATCAGGAAAGTCATGACACATTTTTGCATAGAAAAACATGAAAAATGCATCATGGGACCAACAGTTAGCATAATGGCTACGTCGCTGGACTCCCATGTAGTCGACCACGGTTTGCGTTCCGGACCCGGTGGCTTAAAACTCACGCTGGGCGCATGTGCGTGCGTGCCCAAGATCCTGAGAGGAGAATGGAGGAGAAGCGATTGCAGCGTGACCATCCCCCCTGGGGGGTGATTTCTTGCTTTCTGTCTCTGATCCTGAGAAGAGAATGGAGGAGAAGGGATTGCTGCGTGGCCATCCCCCTTGGGGGGTGATTTCTTGCTTTCTGTCTCTTTGTCTGTCTGGCGAGCGCACGCGCCCTACAGCAAAACCTCTCAAAAAAAATAAAAAAATCACCTACTATCCCCACTGGCTGGTCCTATTTTAAAACTTAAAAATAAGGGACCAGCAGTTAATGTAATGGCTATGTCGTTGGACTCCCATGTAGTTGACCACGGTTCAAGTCCTGGACTCGGTGGCTTAAACTCATGCTGGGCGCGTGTGCATGCGTGCCCAGGATCCCGGGAGGAGAATGGAGGAGAAGGGATGGTGGCGTAGTCATCCCCCTTGGGGGGTGATTTCTCGCTTTCTGTCTCTCTGTCTCTCTTGTCTATCTGGCGAGTGCACGCGCCCTATAGCATAAACCTCTCCAAAAAAAAACCCTTAAAATTAAATTTAAAATATTTAAATGACTTGTCAATATTGTATATATTTATGATATACATGACCTCTATAATATATGTATGTGTTGGGGAATGGCTAAATCGAGCTATTTAGCATATGGAATATCTCACATCCTTACTGTTTGTGTGTTGTGTGTGTGATGGTAATTGTTAAAAATATACTCTTGTCAAATTTCAAATATACAATATAGTCACCATGATGGGAAAAGTTTGACTATTTATTTATTTTTTTAATCAGAAGGTCAGAAACTTCCTCAGAAGCCTCCGTGCAGATGTCTGATTTCATAGGCCATAATTCCTCTAGCGGCAAGGGAGTCCAGACATTGAGTAGACTTTCTAGCCTTCAAACTGGGAGGTGGCAAGGTGGCAACAATTTTCAAATAGTCTTTAATTCTAGTATTGATTTTTCTATGATGGTAAGACTCACCTGTATCTGGACATTTATCTTCAAGGCCCAAGAAGCACCTAGAGATCAGATCTTGGCTCTTCCTTAGCAGGACCTGAAACTGAAATAGAAATTACTAGGGCAATGCCAACTTGACAAGGTTTTGGATTTTTTTTTTTTTTTTTGCTTCTGGCTTTTAGAAAAAGGAGCAAACAACTGCAATTAAAAATGGTATACTTTGCCTGTGTAATGCCTCATTTGAATTGTGTAATAACAACCGTGGGGATAATATGGTCAAATAAATTTGATTCCTTCTGGGGAAACAAAGATTCTTTGATATTATGTGGTGATTCTCCAAGAGAGAGTTAGAGTCTACATTCCTCCTACAATTATATGAGTATAGAAACTTCACAATATAAGGACATCAGGAAAGTCATGACACATTTTTGCATAGAAAAACATGAAAAATGCATCATGGGACCAACAGTTAGCATAATGGCTACGTCGCTGGACTCCCATGTAGTCGACCACGGTTTGCGTTCCGGACCCGGTGGCTTAAAACTCACGCTGGGCGCATGTGCGTGCGTGCCCAAGATCCTGAGAGGAGAATGGAGGAGAAGCGATTGCAGCGTGACCATCCCCCCTGGGGGGTGATTTCTTGCTTTCTGTCTCTTTGTCTGTCTGGCGAGCGCACGCGCCCTACAGCAAAACCTCTCAAAAAAAATAAAAAAATGCATCGTGACTTTCGCGACCACTAATACAGCATCCCATATGACTATCCATTTATTTGTTTATCCAGCAAATATTTGTTGAGCTGCAGCCATGTTGTACGGATTTTTCCAACTCTTGGGAAGCATGGGTGATCAAGATAGACCTGGTCCCTGTCCTTACAGAGTTATCAGAAGAATCAATAGAATACTTCTCCAAATACACTTTAAGAAAATTGTGATACTTACTCAGCTTCTCTTAGTCCTAAGGAGGAAGTATCCCAAGGACAATAGTGAGTAGATCCTAGCACTGGCCTTGCATAGTGACCTTGACCCAACTCAATTTTTTGTCGCCTTTCCAGGTTCAAAGAGCATACTCTCTTCTCTCTCTGCCCCACATGGCAGGAAAGATGGGTATGCTGACAGATGCAGAATGTTTTAGAAAGAAGAGAAGAGTGGCTGGGTAGATGGTCTGAGGATGCCTCTGTCTCACTGGCTTTGAATCTCTAGAGACAGGTGCCCCATGATCCTCAGCTCTCACGGTGGGATCAGCTGTTCTTCCCATTGCTCTGACTTTCCCTATTGTGTTGCTCTTCTTCTCTTGTTGCTTTGAATTGCTTGCTTACTTTCCCTGATGACAGCTGGCCTGTCTGCTTTCCATATATCACTAGAGTGAGCAACTGGCTATAAAATATTAAAACTAGTAAATATTAATGCCACTTTCACTGTCACATTAATTCAGCCTTGTGAATTGGGGGTCAGGATTAGGCTAATGAGTGGATTTACTGCTCTTAACCATTACTACCAATGCCATTACCCCCACCACCCCTGCTGTCACCATAATTGCCACCACCATCATCTTGCAACTGAGGAACCACCCCTTTGGACCCTTCAAGAACTTTTAATTTTGTTTATTCTTTTCACAAACTACTTCCTAGGGTACAGAAAGTATCCCAGTAGGGCCATTAAATTTTAAAGAGCTATTGCTGACAGGGGCATCCTGAGACCCCAAGGCAAAAATCTAATCTGGATGGTGAAATATGTCATTCTCTCTCTGCACTCCCCATTTCGTTTCTCATCATTATCATTGTGGTCAATGTAACTCATCATACTAATAGTGTCACACATTGATAAACTTAAAATTACTTAACTCTATGCTCAGTGTTAAGAGACATTACTACATTTTGTCCTTCTTTTCGTTCATCCACATATACTTAATTTTTTAAAATTTATTTGCCAGAAGGCATGTGTGATTACAACAGAGAGAGAGAGAGAGAGATAGGTTGAGACAGTAACCCCCAGGGGGGATGGTCACGCTGCAGTCCCCTCTCCGTTTCTTCTTCCTTTCAAGATTTTGGGCATGTTTGCATACATGCTCAGTGTGTTTTTTCTTTCTTTCTTTTTCTTAAACTTTTTTAGAGGTTTCATATCACTCTCTTAAGAATGGTTTACCTTTTTTACTCCTATAATCACAATAGAAGACTTCCTGTTTCATTGATTTACAAGAATGATAGTAATAGTTTGAGAATGTCTTTTAAGTTCCTTGATTCCACAGTCATCATGTCCAGATACCTCTGACCTTGGATCCTCAGAGGTTGAGTTTAGACATTTGTATTTGCATCAGGTGAGGAATAAAAGAAAGAGTGAGTTTATCTGCAGGGCCATTTCCAGACTGGACAGGCATTAAATGTCTTAACTATTTTTATCTCAACTTAGAGTAGCTACCTGTTAGGTTTACCTGGAAACCTTGTCTCAATCTGCCAAGCTAATGGATGATGCTCACCAGATGACAGAAAAACTAACGGGGCTGTTGTTCAACACACTACATCAGCGAACTGCTCAGTGTTGTCTGTAACAATGGCCAAGTCAACCCCACCCTGGTGATCACAGTACAAGGGGAAAGGGCACCTGGCCACTAGTGGAGTGGCTGGGGCAAGGGCAGATGAAGGAGAGAGTGCAAACAAGAACTTGTGTATGGATCTGCTAACAGTGGACTTATAAATTTGGGGAAAATTAAAAAACTACCTGCTTGGAGAGGGACCAGGGTGTTGAGGCTCAAGACCACAGAAAAAATATAGTGGATAGGAGAGGCATACAGCAATGCCTTAAAATTCATAAGACTTTGGGGAGAAGATGAAGTCTCAGATGATAATGTCAATGTTTGTTTCTTCCTCATGTTCTTTGTGTTTCCACGATAATGATGTTTACTAAGGAGGGAAGAAGAGAAAGCATAGACAATGTTAAGTAAAGGTTAAATACTGTAAAGCATTCATTCTAAACTTTAGTGTAGTTATGCATGTACATGAATATGCAAATACACATATGTATGCACACATACTTTGTACTTTCTTTCTTTCTTTTTTTTTTTTGCTGCAGGGTGCATGCACTCGCCAGAAAGACAGAGAGACAGAATGCGAGAAATCAACCCCCCGGGGAGATAGCCACACTGCAATCCCTTCTCCTCCATTCTCCTCTCAAGATCTTGGGCATGTACGCACGTACACATGCCCAGCGTGAGTTTAAGTCACTGGATCCAGGACTCGAACCAGGGTCAACTACATGGGAATTCAGTGACATAGCCATTACACTAACTGCTGGTCCCCATATTCTGTACTTTCTAGCCCTGTATCACTTAGAATATTTTTGCTGCATAGACTAAGCCCAGTTCAAAGTTACTTAAATAATGACATTTATTATTGGTAGAAAGACCACAATTTATAATCCAAACTAGAAAAATTTTGTTCAGGACAAATGCTACATCAAGCAGTATGCTGGTACAGCATAAACTGAAACAGCTCCAGGAAAACTAGTATGAATAATCACTAGAACTACCTTACATATTAAGACATCTCCAGGCAGACTAGACCCAAGGTTAAATCTGAGGCTCAGAGATATTTAGGCACTCAAGTCCTAGGGGCCAGCCTCTGTCTACACTATTTCCTCAGGCTCAGAGATGACTGCCGTAGCTCCTAGCATCCAGACATCAGCCCTACCCAAAGACAGATTTGGAAGAAGAAAGAATGCATTTCCCAGAAGCCCTAGCAGACATCTCATCACCATTGGTCAGAACTATGTCATGTATTGAGGCTTCAACCAATCACTGACAAGGACAGTGAAATTACTGTAATTGGTCTTGAGTAGTCAAAATTCATCCTTCTCTTGCAGCTGAGGGGTTACAGCCTCACTTCACACATTTAGCTGTTTGGAGAGTAAATAAAGTTCTGTTGGAAAGGAGGAGGCAGCAAATGGTTATTGGGTATGCAGTCAAGAGGGCCTGCTACTTGCTCACTTTGGCCAAATCTCCCATCTGGGATCAGCTGAGAAAGAGGAGACAGCCATAAATTATACACGGAATATGTAAGCCTTTTGCAAATAACCAAGGTGCAAATAGCATCTGTGCATATAATGATTTAATGTTAAAAGGACCTTTGTATATTTTACTTCCCTAGATCCCTGTGGTAATCCTGTGAGGTTAACAGCACAGGTATTGGGTCCCAATTTCTCAGCAGGAGCTAGAGTCTACAGACTGAGATGCTATGGCTGTTTCCAGTGGTGAGGAAACCAGGCTCAGAGTGCTTCTGTAACTTGCTGTTGGTCCCACTCGTACTAAATATCCAAGAAGGGGTCAAACCTTGGTTTGTTTGTTCATTCTTTCTTTCTATTTTTTTTAAGAATTATTTTATTTATTAATTCATTTATTTTAATTTGATCAGAGAGAGACAGAGAGAGAGAGAAAGTGAGAAGCAAGCCACCAGGTCTGGGACTTGAACCGTAGTCGGCCATGTGGGAGTGTCCAGCACCTTAATCATCGTGCCACCTGCTGGTCCCCACCTTGGTTCTTTCTTACATGCTACGTTATGCTAATCTCAAGAGCCACAACTTTTCTGTGAGGGTGAGGGATGAGTATAAGAAATAATGCACAAAAGGGACCAGCAGTTAGTGTAATGGCTATGTCGCTGAACTCCCAAGTAGTTGACCGTGGTTCATGTCCTGGACCCGGTGGCTTAAACTCACGCTGGGCACATGTGCGTGCATGTCCAAGATCCTGAGAGGAGAATGGAGGAGAAGGAATTGCGGTGTGGCCATCCCCCCTGGGGGTGATTTTTCGCTTTCTATCTCTCTGTCTCTCTCTGTCTTTCTGGCAAGTGCATGCACCCTATAGCAAAAGCCTCTCCAAAAAAAAAAAAAAAAGAAAGAAAAGAAAAGAAAATAATGCACAACAATCATTTATACTTGAATAGGAAGATGAAGCTGGTTGGAGCTGCAAACCATACCTGGAACTCTGTATTTTTTCTCTCTCATATGACATAGGATATAAGTGCCCGAGAGGTATCATTAAAGAGACAACTTGAATCTATTTCAATTTCTTACTTTTTAAAAGGATTGGAGAAAGGTAGGGAGGAAGGAAACCATTTTCAGACTTCGGTATTTTTAAAACTGTTAATTTTTAACCACAACGTGGTTACTTTTACAACACCTTGTTTCTATATCTTAGAGGGTGCCGATGCACCTGGTTGAGAAGTGATGCGCTAAGAGTAGAAGGAAGGGCGTGAGGAAAACCTCTGTTCTTCAAAAATACACCATCTTGTGCATGGGGTCCCACAGTCAACTGTCACTCACCATCCCTTTTCCTCCCCTTCCAACACACCTTCTCCCAATTTTTCTTCTTCCAATTAAGCCTACTTTGGGACCCATTTCTAACAAGGCACCGTGTGTGAGTGCTTCCTAACAATTTCGTTTTCAACATGTCATGAGTCAGGAGGCAGCTGGGAGCAGAGCGGCTCAGATTCGAGCAGCCCTGGCTAATTAGGTTTCCAGCTGCCTTCATCCTCTACCCACCTCCTACCAGCCTGCTGCCCTGTCACGCCCTCGGTTGGATTGCATTCCGTTGACTGTCTTGGTTAATTTGACGATCTCATGCAGAACTACACCGTCTTCTCCATTTATTAAAGGTTTCTCTGTTGAGGCTGATAATGCCAGAAATAATTAGCAAATTTTTTATCCCCTGGGGGTATCTGCTCAGTGGATGACCTCCTAGTGGTCAGAAAGGGAGGGCACTACCCAAGGGGCATTTGTCAATGCGTAGGGGCATTTTGGGCTGACAAAATGACTGGAGGAGTGTTAGCATCTATTTGAAGGGGCCAGAAATGCTAAGTTTTTTGCAGAGTCAGTCCTGTGAAAAGAAGGATCTTTCTGTTCTGTATGCCAGTAGAGACCCATTGGAAATGACTGCAAAGTGTACACAGCAGGGGGGACCTTTAGCTTCCACTGGTTTCCTTTAAGAGGCTTGTGATCTAGGCAGGGGGTAGCAGGAAGAGGGCTCTACTCTCCATCTGAATGTGATTTAGGCATTCGCAGATTATTCTGTTTCTGTTTTGCACATTCCATTTCTGTTTTATCTCTAGGTCCCCAGGACCTAGCACAATGTCAGGCACATAGCTGATACTCCATCATTTAATGTCGAATTGAGTCTTTCATGCCACTTCTAACCATGGGACAGTCCCTGGATTCAGTGAAATTTTAATGGCATGTTTACTGTTTCAGCAGAGTCCAGTGAAGAAGACAGAAACCAAAGTAGATATCTCAATAGAGAGAATTTAATATAGGGTATTAAATGCACAGGTTATGGATGGATAAGTGAAAATCAGACAATGAGATAACACAGATGTAATAGTAGGGAAGCAGTTGCTGCTCTTGTTGTTGGGGCAACAAAAGAAAGGACATGTGGTTATCAAAGCAGAGGAGGGGCTCATGGAGCTGGGGCCTAGGCCCTTGAGAGGGGACATCCTTGGTTTATGCTGGTGTCTGAGAGGGCATACACAGGGTGATTCTGGGCATGCTGAAAGCAGCTGGAGACTGGAACCACTTGCTGAAGTAGAGTCAGGGGTGGATGGGGTAGGATGAGGATTTAGGAGGCATTGTTTTGTTAAGAGGTTTGTATAGCATACAAACAGGAAGGAGCAAGTATCTTCTCTGTCCTCCAGCCTTCATTGATCTGCCCCTATTGATAGAATCATTAAGGAAATCCTGCGAGCAAAGGAGAAATGTAGTTTGCAGACCCAGTACCACTAGCACAAACAGAATAACAAAGTGTAAATTTGTAGCTGAGGGACAAGAGTTGAAAAGCAACAGGCCTATTATGTATTAGATTTCATGCTAGGTCTTGGGAACTCAGAGGTGAGCAAGACGGATATACTCTAGGCTTTCAGAGCTGACAGTGTTCAGAGCTTGCAGTCTGGGACATGACATGGATAATTACAAACACAGCTAATTCATTACCATTATACTTTATTTTTGCTATAAGGCATGTGTATGCAATGAGGACTGGGGGGAAGAAAGAGAGGAAAAGAGAGAGAGTGAGAAAACACCCCCCAGGGTGATGGCTATGCTGCAATTCCTTCTCCTCTATTCTCTTCTTGGGATTTTGGGCACACATGTGAACACACTTGGTGTGTTTTTCAAGACACAGGGTATGGGACTCAAACCATGCAGTCTGCCACGCGTCATCGAGCCTTGTTAACATCAGTTTACTTGGCTGAAGTAGAGTGGGGGCAGGGGGCGGGGATGGAGGTTGGGGAGTTAGGAGGTTTTACATAATCCCATAATACATATTTTACAAAGGAATAACCCCATAATACATACTTCACAAAGGAAGTCCTGCATGGCAAGAGTTGCAAAATGGATTAGTTTGGTGTCTGGGAACCTTCTCTTGAGGAAAATAGATTTAAGATGTAGCCCAACAGATGAGGAGGAGGATTTAATAAAGAGAAAAGGAAAGGCAGAGGAAACAGTATGTGCTAAGGCTGGGAGGGGAAAGGATGTGGGGCATTGGGGGAACTAAAAAGAAACAGAACATATGAGAGGAGAAAATTTAAAGAGCACCTCCCCATTGTTCAGGGCTCTGATCTTACCACCACCTCCAGGGCTCTCTTTCAACTCCAGGTCAGACACTGAGCTCTTTCTCACTGAACTCAATCTTGACTCCTCTGCCGCTTAGTTGTCTATTGCTCATGCTGCCCCTGGTTTGCTGTCTTCTACTGCTATGTGGTCCTTGTGTTAATAAATACCTTTCTCTGTGTTATCATTCTTCCTAGCTTACCTTCTCATTTCTAAACTTGGAGCAGTTGCTCAATAGATGATTGATTTAACCTCACTTATAATAAGTGTAATAAATTGCAAATCAAACTATCCTTGAGACTTCATTTCTCATCCCTCGAATTGGTGATATGTAAAAAACAATAGCACCCAGTGAGGGGACAAACATGAAGAGGTAGGCACTTGGGCTGGCTTCACAGCACAGCAGTAAAGAGCTAAGAGTAGCTGGATCCCACATGGTGACTGCGGTTTGAATCCCCCTGTCCAAGCCATCCGAAATGCACTAGGCACATGGACAAGTGCCCAAGAGCTAGTGGGCTGGAGGACTGGAGAAAGGGAATCCTGGCATGAAGAGACCCTGTGGAGAGTGCTTTCCACTCCCACTCTCACATGCACATTTATGGGCTCATGAATATAAAAGAAAAAAGGAGAAGTAGGCACTCTTATACAGTGGTGTAGGAAGGTAAATTCACATAAGCTTTACAGAAAGGAATTTTGTAAAATAAGTAAAAAACTTATACACTTGCACAGCCCCTAATTTGCCATTTCACTTCTAGGAATTTATCCTAAGAAAATGATCAGAAAGATGCCCAAAGATATAGCTCTGAAGATGTTCAAGGTGACATTTTTTACAATACTGACAGAGCTAAGTGCTTAATGGCTGGAAACTGGATAAACTGTAGCATGCACATGTAATGGTCGTGTTGGAGCCTTCAAAATTAAATTTAGTGATTTCCTCAGAAACTCAGACTCAAGTCCAACCTGATGGAGTTCTAGTCTGGTTCTACTCCTGATCAGCTTTCCTTTCCTGAATTCTATGAAGCCCTTTCTATAAAGGGAAGTTGTACGTTTTCATCAACAGGGTTGTTGCAAGGTTGAATGTGATAACATGGATGCGCATGAGGAGTAAAGAGCTCACCTTTGTGAGGTTTCTTAGACCCCAAAATATTCAAGTTCACTTGTCAACCTAGATTCTGTTCAGACCAGGCCTTGGCCTCTACTACTCCAAAGGAAAAAAAGGACTACAGTGGCTTCTGTAGCTTTAGGCCTCTAAAAGACAGAGGTCTTGAGAGGAACAAGAGTTTAGGAAGATTTTTCTGAGGAATTATTCCCCAAACTCCATAAACATCTAAATGAATGAGAGACTATTGCTTGTTTGAGAGCAAGGCTCTGGAAGGGTGTTAAAGAACAGGTCTCCACTTTAAATTTTGGATTGTAAGAGGGGGTGGGGGGTGTCACTGTCCTGCCCTGGTGATCATGGCTGTCTGGGTTCAAGTCCTGACTCCACCTCTTTTTTTTGGGGGGGAGAGAAGTTTTTGCTATAGGACACATGCGCTCACCAGAAAGACAGATAGAGACAGAGAGACAGAAAGCAAGAAATAACCCCCCAGGGGAGATGGCCACATCACAACACTTCTCCTCCATTCTCTTCTTGGAATCTTGGGCAGGCACTCACACGCACCCGGTGTGAGTTTAAGCCACTGGGTCCGGGACTCAAACTGCAGTCAACTACGTGGAAGTCCAGCGACATAGCCATTACGCCAACTGCTGGGCCCACAACTCCACCTCTTAATGGCTATATATATATGTGTGTGTGTGTGTGTGTGTTAGTCAAGACTCTCTATCAAAACAAAATCAATAGGATATAAATATATAGATATTGACATACATACATAAGAGGAGACTTATTATGGGAATTGGCTCACATGATTGTGGAAGCTGTGACATCCCACCGTATTCCATCTGCAAGCTGGAGAACCAGGAAAGCTGGTGGTGCAATTCAGACTGAGTCCAAAGGCCTGAGACCTGGGGAGGTGCTGGTGAACGTCCTAGAATCCAGCAGCCCAAGAGCTTAGTGTTCCGATGTTCAGGACAAGTTCAGGTGAACACACTGCATTTGCTCTTCACCTACTTCTTTGTCCTGCCCTCAGCAGCTGGGATGATGTCTGCCCACGGTGGTGAAGGCAGATATTCTTTACTCAGTCTGAGGATTCAAATGCTAATCTCTTCTGGAAACACCGTCACAGACACACTCTGAAGTCATGTCTCACCACCTGGCTAGCCATCTCTTAGCCCAGTCAAGTTGACACATAAAATTAATTATCACCCTGTGTGACTTTAGGAGATCTGAGCTTTTAGACCTCAGTTTCCTCATCTGCGAAAGAAGTTAATAACGGCTTTTACCTAGTGGTGGGAATAAATGAAGCATAACTTGTAAAGTGCCTAGAATAATGACTGAAGAAGGTGTGATATATTGTTTTTTAAAAAGATGTATTTAATCGTATTTATTTTAATTTGATCAGAGAGACACACACACATACACACGGAGAGAGGGAAAGTAAGAAAGCAAGCCAACAGATCAGGAACTTGAGCTGTGGTCGGTCATAAGAGAGTCCAGTGCTTCAACCACCACACCGTTTGCTGGCTCCAAGGCTCGATATATTATAAATCAAGTAAAATAAAAACTAAGGGAGATAGAAAGCCCTGTGGAGACGTCTCCAGAGTCAGTCTGGTACACTACCTGGAGGAAACATGGTGGGTGGTATGACCAAGTATATAAAGTCCAGAGAAAGAATACATCTTTCCAGTGGCCCTGGAGTATCCTGGTCTCTGGCCCCTACATGAGACTTGGAAACTAGAGGAAAGAGAGGCACAGAGTAAGACAGGAGTTCTGTAAGTCTTCCTGTGACCCAGACTCAGGTAATACAGAAAATTTGAGAATTACAGGAGGCTTGTCCTGTCCCAAAGGTCAGCTGATACAGAAGGTGACACTGTGGTAAAGGTTTATCTCTATGGATGCCTGTAGAGACCAAGCCATGGTGAAAATACAGACCTAGTCATCTCTCCCCCTGACGTCATGAGGACATTTGAACACACCCTGGAGTTTGACATCTTCCCCCTCGAGAGGAAAGAAGAGAGAAAATTCAAAAACCGATTTAGTTTAACACGAAATCAATGAGAAAAATAAAAATCACTAAAGTGATTGAGTTTCCGAGAAGCAAGAAGATTAAATATTCTGCTTCAGAGAGTTTGGGGGACTCAAGACAGAAATTAAGTTCATTGAGAAAACACACAGAAGCTTACATGTTTTCACTCTGAGAAGGTGTTGGAAAATTCATAGTTACTACATTTGCAAAGGACTTGGCACATGGTAAGTGCTCCATGAATGGGAAATAAAAGAATAATGATGATGATGATGATAATGAAGTCCAAATCTGCCCATGGCAATGGCCAGTGTCTCAAATTGACTGGAGTGGGGGAGGGGGGCTGTGAAAGCTGAGAATCAGCCCAGGTTGTTCTGTCCCTCCTTCCTCCTGCCTGTATTTCTCTTATTGGGCAACACCTCCCCCTTGCCGAGTCTTAAAAGCCGAGCACAGCAAAAGGCAGTGGACTCTGAGTGCATGCCACACCATAAATACTTCCAGTGGGAAGAGAGATTTATGGTGTTATAAATGCCAGCGGCAGGCCCAGTTTGTGTTAATAGCCTTATTAGTTACATTGCTGTAAAATCCAGATCTCCACACTGTTGAACAGCTTCAGTTCTGCTCAGCAGCATTAATTCAATAAATTGAGGTCCCTTGACATAAATCTTAAAGCCCCTGGAACCTGATTAGGAAGTCCCTCCTAATGGGTTAGAGATGGACAGATGAGTGAGGCCAACAAGTTTCTAGTGGGAATGATGAATCACATGACACAGGTGTCTCTCTGGCTGTCACCACGGGCCACTTTCTACTTATAATCCCTCATGGGCTCAACCTTGACCTTCAAGTAGGAAGGCCCTGAGAAGGATTGCTCAGGATCTGGGGGTGGGAAGGTGGTAGCATCAGAGCCCCAGTAACCCTCTACAGTGCCTTTGTACAAATTAGAAAAAGATGCCCCCTCCAGATAAATGCTGCTTCACAGATACATGGCTTAGTGGCATGAATGACACGTTTATGTTGGTTAGAAAACGGCCAGAGGGGCTTCAGGCTGGATTTCAGCCCCCAACCTGACCCTTATCAGCTGGGGACCCAGTGCACTGAAGCACTCAGCCAGTTAAACACGATGGCCTAAGTGAACTTGTAAAATTCAAATACAACAAAATAGAGAGTGAGAGCCTATAAGTGAATGACCTAGAAGCTGAAAGTTAAAAAAAAAAAAAATCAAGGAAGTTGGAGCATTTGCTGTTAGATTGATTTATCTACAGCGAATGAACAGCATAGTATGTTCAGTGTGCACCCACATTGTAGCATGTGTGAGTTCATTTATTTTTATTATTGAATACTGTTTTATTGTATGGCAATACAGCATCTTATTCATACATTTGTAAATTCATGGATCTGTAGGTCATTTCTACTCTTTTTGAGTATGATGAGTAAAGCTGCTATGAACATTCCTGTACAAGTTGTGTGGACATGTGTTCCTAATAAACATTAAACTCAGACTTCCTCTCCGCATCTGTTCCAGAGAATCCAGTCAGTGACACTTGGCACTTTCCCTTTAGGAATGTCTCCACAGCTCTACTTGCGCAATACAAAATGACACATATACATTGTTTACAGAAGCATTGTTTTTATTGATAAAATATCAGAAACAGCACAGTTTAAAGAGTAGCTCAGAATGGTCAGGGAGGTTAAGTGACCCATTAAATAGCACCAGCAAGTAAGTACTGGGCCCAGGATTTGAATCCAGGTCTGTGACTTTATAACATATTCTCTTTCTGTTTCCTTCCCAACTGATTTCTAAGTGGTCTTGGTGCATAGCCCTCACAGACTAGCTGCCTTCAATTTAGAAATATTAGTAGCTGCATGTTTAGTTTGGACAGTGCAGATCTGTGATGTTTAAAAGTCTGGAGAGTTCACACAAAATACAGATTGTGAGCTTCTTTGTAAAAATGAAAGGGCACCAGGCCTGCCTGTGGCTTGGTGATTCAGGCAGCTGGATCCCATCTGCTGAGTTCTGCACTCGGTGGCTTGAAAATCACAAGAGATTTGTATGTGTATCTTCCCAAAATCCTGGAAGGAGGGTGACGTGGAGGAGAAGGGATTGTCACATCGCCATTCCCCATGATAGGGGAGAGGGTCCTTTCCTGCTTTTCTCCTTTCTTTCACTCTGTCCCTCTCTCTCTCCTCTCTGGTGAGGACATGCACCCTCTGGCAAATTAAAAAAACAACGTGGGGCCGGCAAGTGACGTGGTGATTAAGGTATTGGACTCTGACATGACCGACCATGGTTCAAGTCCCAGACCTGGTGGCTTTCTTTCCCTCTCTCTGTCTTTCTGTGGTGAGCACATGTGCCTTCTAGCAAATTTAATAATAATAATTAAGAAATAAAATTAAATAACTCTTTTTTTAAAAAAGGACCTTTTTCACTCATTTGACTTGTGTGTCTACATAGCTAGGATGGCCAATGCTGAATTAAGGATTATGCCATTTATATGGGGTTCTCAGTCCCTACCATTCTCTTTCTTTCTTTCTTTCTTTTTTTTTTTGAAAGAGGTTTTTGCTGTAGGGAATGTGCACTCACCAGAAAGACAGAGATAGACAGAAAGACAGAAAGTGAGAAATCGGCCCCTAGTGGGGATAGCCATGCCACCATCCCCTCTCAGGATCCCGGGCATGCACGCACATGTACCCAGCATGCGTGTAAGCCACCAGGTCCGGGACTCGAACCACGTGGAAATTCAGTGACATAGCCATTACACCAACTGCTGGTGCCCTACCATTCCTTTTCTTTACATGCAGCTCAATTCACTCACTCTGTTCCCTCTCTGGCCCTCCTAGACATGTGCATTTGGGACCTCTGCAATTCCAGTGCTTCCTTCATTTTTGGTATATGAGATTCTGTTGGGGAAGTTTTGCAGTTGAGGTCATCTCTAGCTGGTGACCTAGCTTCCATACTAGGGAGACCCAGATCCTTGGTTTCCTTTGGTTTATTCTCTTTCTTTCTTAGGAGAGAGAAGGGGAGGGAGAAGCAGATGGTGCCTTAGCCTGCTTGAGCTGCCATAACAAATACCATAGACTGGGTGAGGTGGTCTACACAACAGAAAGGCATTTTCTCACAGTTCTGAAGGCTGTGAAGTCTAAGGTCAAGGTTCTGGCAGGGTTAGGTTCTTGGTGAGGGCTCTCTTCTTGTAAGGCTGTCCTTACATGATAGAGAACTCTGGTGTCTCTTCCTCTTCTCTTCTTAAACTTTATTTTTTCCTTGAGAAGGGGTAGGAGAGGGAGCATAAGAGAGACAGGCATCCCCAACAAGGTCTCCAATCTGCATTTCAGCCCCAGTCTCAGCTACTGCAGATCATGGGCATGCACACATGTGCCCAGCGTGTACAGGGAGACATGAACTGGGCACCTTCCCATGTAATTACGGCACCAAAGAACATTGCTTTACTGCTTCCAGCCCCCATTACCTCTTCCTTTTCCTCTTCCTCTTCCTATAAGGGAAATAGCACTATGATAAGATTAGGACCCAGTCTTCTGACCCCATTTAACCCTTATCACCTCTTGGTAAATGCTATCTCCAAAAACAGTCACATTGCCATTAGAGTTTCAATATTTAAATTTTGGGGAGATAAATTCAGTGCATAACTGATAGAATGCTTTGCTTTTTTTTTCTTTTTCTTTTTTTGGTTCATATAGCAAACCACTGTCTGGTTCCATTTGATCCCTGTGATCCTGCTAATTCCTTGCCTATAGATTCTATGTGACATCTGAAATCCATCCACACAACAAATCCTCTTTGTGGTTCAGCTGGTGTCAGTGGGTTTCTGGTACTTGCCTTTAAGGGTGACAAGAACTGTGAATGACAGGCACTCGTGCATGGTGGTTGTGAGCATGGAACTAGAAATCAGCTGATTCTGCCACTTAATTGCTGACTATCTATAAGCTAGGGACTTCAACTCTGGGATCCTCAGGTGCCTCATCTGTAAAGTAGGGATGAAATAATTCCTAACAGACTGTGTTGTGAGGATTTAACGACTTGATTCCCATGAAAGTACCTAGTACATTGTTAGCATGCAATACATAATTTTTAATAATCATAATTGTTATTGTTAAGGAGTGGGCCAGCTGGGCTAAATAATAGCTAAGAGTTCTTCCATATCTGACATTCTCTTCTCTTTTTTTAAAAAAAAATTATTTATTTTATTTATTATTTTTTAATTTGACCAGAGAGACAAAGAGGGAAAGTGAGAAAACAAGCTGTCAAGTTGGGGACTCGAACCACAGTTGGCCATGTGTGAGTCCATTTCCTTAACCACCACACTACTTGCTGGTCCATCATCTCTGGGTTTTTAACCTAGTCTCAGATTGGGGTTTTGGAGTGTCTACCATGCTCTTGAAATAATACTTAACATTTTATGAAAAAGGCATTTTTCCTCCCTTGGGTAGAGGGGCCCAGAGCTTTCAACAGATTCTTAAAAGGGTCTGCAACTTTCCAACCCTCCCCCCCCTGATATTATAGATTACTCTTCTGGAATATATTAAGACTTACACAATATTTCAGGGTGACCCCGATGAAGTGAATGTTGATCCTTTTGAGGATTAGACCAGTGCTAATACAGATTTCAGTTCAAAGCTTTAACGTAACTTCCAGAAAAGCTTAGAAATCTAAGGCCCACAATCAACTTTATCAAAGCAATTTCGCAGGAATGTAGCTATCTCCATTTTTTTTTGTAGCTATCTCCCAGCAGCGAGCAGCCCCACAGGGAAATAAAATTTAATGGGAGCTATGAGGACTTTGGTGTCCTTGGGAAAGGTCAACTCGATATGTGAAAGAGCCTTGTGAAATGAAGGAGTGAGTGAGGGAGCTGGAACATTCCAAGAGGTCACAGGCTTGACCTCTTGATAGGGTTCATGTGGAATTGCAGGGACATTTGCTGCAACCCTGGCCATGAGAATTATGGACAAGAGGTATCATGGCCTAGAGTTAGCTCCCAACTGAGTTCAGGCTGCACTAGTACACAAAAACCAGCCTCTTACGTGCAGCCATTTTTCTCAGACTGGGGCACCTGTAGCCGTCAAGATACATGAGCAAGGAGAGACAGAAAGCCAAAGATTAAATACAGAGAACCTCCTTGGACCAACAACACTAATATATATTTTTTTTGGAGGACAGAATTTATTAAACGCTAACACAAATAATGAAAGAATACAGGCATATATATGATCCAAGATGGTAGTTGTTGGGGAGATTTTGAGGTTGAAGTTCTGAGTTCAGCACTTCAGCATGGACAGTTCTGTTCATAGATACTGTGGTGAAAAAAAGTGGAGATGCTCTCAACTTCAGGGTGAAGCCTTTATACTTCTTAGCATGGTGCAAAAAGGCTTTTTATAATTTGACTCAGATCTTGTGAAGCAAGATACTGCCCCCCTCACCCTACCCAGCAGCCACAGCTTTATAGACTCATAGCTGAGCCATCCAGCTAAAAGAACTGTCTTTTCTTAGTGGTGTCAGTGAAAGTTCTGGAATTAATGTCTACTGATATTAGTTTGGTCATGTACACATCTCAAAACAAATTAACATGATTCTGATCAGCTAAAGCTTAGATTTTGGGGGTGGGTCATCAACTCCATCTGAATCACTTGGGCTGAGAGCACAGGGCGGTAGGATGGGGGGTGTTATTAGGGTATGGTTATTGGAAGAGTGTATGGGTACTGGGTGGGTCAAACCACAGATGTTCACTTATTAATCCGATATAAGGTGTGCTCCCTTCCCAAACCCACACTTCATCTCTCTCTTCTTATCCCTTTTATAGATGCAGGTGCTGAGGTCAGAGGATGGGACTATTCTGAAGGTTGCACAATACATTAGCAGCAGAGGTGCGTTTGGGGCTCAGGTCTCCTGAGTTCAGTCAAGGCTGCATTATAAGTTGTGTCGAAGACCAGGCAAGTTAGCTGGATGGCACACAAGGTGGTCACAGTGCACGCCATCATAGTTCCGTTTGCTGCATTGCAGAAGCTAAGCACAACAAGAGCCTAAGTAGCAATGAGAACCGATTAGACAGTTAATGCCAGCCAGCAGCCTTGAACCAAAGTAAATGAGTAAATAAATAATACACGTTACCGGGAGGGTTTGGATGTCTGTGGGTGAGTGGGCGAGAGGCTTCTGTAAAGTTCATGAGTCAAGCACAGTACTAGCTCTTCCATGGATATTCTCTATTGTCTGAGTTGGCTTCCCTTAAAACCTCTTAAGTGATGCTATTTCTGCACATGCCTCATTCAGGCCTAGAGTGGTGGTAGGTGTTCTCCTTGTTCTTGCTAGTCAGCACACAGTCCTTCCTCACTGTCAGCTCTGAATCTTCCATCATCTCTCCCTCCTCCCTCACTATCCCATCTTGTTGCAGTCACCTCTCTCTCTGTTACTCTCCCTCTTTGCTTGATGACTTAATGGTCAACTCATCACCAGCACTTGGATGTCTGATAAACAACTCAAACTCATCAGGTCCAAATCTGAACTCCCAATCTTCATCTTCTGCCTACTCCTAGCTGCTCCTGCCACAGTGTACTCATCTCAGGTAATGGGAGCTCCATCCCAAGTGTGGCTCTGAACAGAAGCCCTTCTCTCTTTCTCTCAAATACTATAGGTCCCATCTTAATATAGAGGAATAGTACACAGCAGTGAAAAATAACAAGCTCTGGCTATATGCCGTCACATGTATCTTTATAAGAGGAATGCAGAGGGAGATTTTGCACATGGACAAAAGCACACAGAGGAGAAGGTACTTGTGAAGACAAAGTTAAGAGAGATATGGCCACAAGCCAAAGAATGATGATAGTCATCAGAAGCTGGAATAGACAAGGAATGGATTCTCCCCTGGAGCCTCTAGAGGGGGCACAGCCCTGCTGATGCAATGATTTCAGACTTCTAACCTCTAGAACTATAAGAAAATAACTTTGGGATGTTTTCAGCCACCTAGTTTGTGGTCATTTGTGATATAAGCTCTAGGAGACTAATACATTGTGTTGTAATTTCTGTGGCCACTCCCTGTTGATGGACATTTAGGTTGCCTTTTTTTTTTTTCTGTCTCAGTGTCACAGTGAACATTCTTACACATCGTCGTTTTATAGCTGCACAAACTTTTCTATTGGAGACACACCTAAAAATGGAATTGCTGGATTAATGAACCTGAGCTATAATCTTGATAGCTACTAGGTACTGGAATCTCTTAAAAAAACATTCCTAGGCTATGTTGATATTACTAATATTACTGCTAACCCCTTTTAAAGATTAGGAGGCTAGGATTTAGGGAGGCTAAATCACTTACCCCAAATTATGCATTTGGGAAACAGCTAAGTCAGGGTATAAATCCTGTCTTTCTGACTTGTTTAAGATAACTAATGGAGGGGTTGACAGGTAGCATGGTGGTTAAAGTGACGGACTTCCCACATGGCCGACTATGGTTCAAATCCCAAACCCAGTAGCTTGCTTTCTCACTTTCTCTTTTTCTCTCTCTGGTCAAATTAAAATCATCATCATCATCATAAAAATAATATTAAAAAAAAGATAACAAAAGAAAGTCACTTAGTATTGGATCCATGTTGACTAAATAGTGCTATTATTATTTCACTTTAGGGGTTGTTTTTGGTTGTTCTTATAATGCAACAGCATATATGATGAAATCAACTCATATTTACTGAATACCTAGTATGTGTCATACATTGGACTTGATGCTGGGGCTGAACCATGAATATGTCAGATATGGGCCCTGCCCTCCCAGAGTTTGGGAAATAAATACATCAGAGGAGATGGATTTTGGTCTAATAATTTCGAATGTGATGAGTACCAGGGGGGGAACTCTCCATGGTGAGGAGGCATTTGGGAGGAGGGGAACCTTGTAGCTCCTTAAATCTGTGCCTAGTAGGTGACTCATGTCTGGCCTTCCCACAGACTTCTAGCAATCTTTAAACCTCCATGTTAAGTAGGACAGGCCTGAGAAATGGTGATTTGTCAATACCAGGCTATAGGGGCCTTTACTAGGGTCTAAATCAAATTTAGAAGCTGAAGAGCCAGCCCTGAGTTTAGTGTGGATTTTACAGGTCAGTGAGGCTGAACAATAGCTCCCAGGCTGGTGATAAATGTGTTGGGATCTCTCACTGGCTCTGCCAAGGCCACTGTCGACTCAGTGTCTTCATTTCCCTAGACTGTTATGCTGAGGCTGGAAATAGTTGTCTAGGCTGGAATCCCACTTCCCTCCACCTGGGCTCTTCAGGAGAATTTTCTGAGGGGCCAAGCATCTTGGTCTGGGCCTGGGTGATTTGAGAATCTTCTGTTATGGGAAATGGATAATATAGGAAGAGATGAGAGTGAATTCTTAAACGTGGAGGCCATATATAAGGATACTTCACAAAGTTTATGCAAAATGGAATTAAAATATGAGCTTAATTTGTTGTAAAAAATTTGTAAATCCATGCATGGCTGTCTAATATGCATTTTCTATCAACTTTTTGAAGACCCCTGTCATGCCATTCCTATATCCCTGTACCAAGAAATGTACCTGGCATGGTAAATATTGGTTGGATGACCAAATTTGCAATAGAGGATGCCTTGCATAAAAACAGAGACAACATTTATAAATGTAAGACTATCCAGCACATTCCCCCACCTTTTATTCTCTTAGGATGATTTTTGGCATTGGCAGTTTAGCGTTATTCCCTTTCTCCTTACGCCAGGCTCAAATGCAAGATGTGCTAATCAGTGGATGAAGAACCGAAAGAGGGTGAAATTTTTCTTCTGAAAAGAAATAGACTGAATTCTCAGAGCAAAAAGAAAACAGGGTTATGTGAGGGGACGTCAAAAGGTTTGTGGAAAAATGGAATTAAGTACAAGGTTGTTTTTTTGTTGTTGTTGTTTTTGTGCAAAATTTTGAAATTCATGCAGTTTGTTTCACAATATACATTTTCAATGTACTTTCTGAAGACCTCTCATATGAGAGGAAAAGGAAATGCAAGACCTAAGGGTAGGAGGAGTTTAGAAGGTTGGAGTTAGATCTGGGAGTGAGAAATGTGCTAAAGAGGTATGGGAGGTGTGGGACACCAAGAAGTCCTTTAAAGAGGTGTTTCTTTTCTTTATTTTTCATTCAGATATTTACAAAATGCAACCATAGCTATCATCATTGATTTATTGCGTTCAGGTATCTTGTCCTCATTTTAAGGCCTTTCCCTCTTAGGATTTATTTTTATCATTTTGTTTATTTTTTTTTTTCAGTGAGACTTTTGCTATAGGGTGCATGCACTCCCTGGAGAGATAGAGAGAAAGCAAGAAATCACCCCCCGGGGGGGGATAGTCATGTCACAATCCATTCTCCTCTCAGGATCTTGGGCACATATGCACATGTGCCTGGCGTGAATTTTAAGTTGCCGGGTCCAGGACTTGAACTGCTGTCAACTACATGGGAGTCCAGTGACGTAATCATTACACCATCTGCTGGTTCCATTTAATTACTTTTTAGGGTTTTTGCCTTAGGGCATGTGAGCTCACTGGAGAGAGACAGAGAGAGGGAAAGTGAAGGAATGGCACACTGCAATCCCTTCTCCATTCTCCTCTCAAGATTCTGGGCCCACACATACATACGCTTGCTGTGATTCTCAAGTGACTGGGTCCAGAGCTCAAACCATGGTTGGAGATGTGGAGTCTAGCACTTCAGCCACTATGCCACCCACTGGCCCCTAAAGTATTTCTGTAGAGCCTGAATTTGATGCTGATCAAGGGGTGCAAAGGACTGGACTAGCATAATGTTGGCTGCTGGGCTCAATTTCTGTAATTTCTACAGCACTCCCACTGGGCCATATGGGGACCTGAGCTTTATTAGGCTTCCATGTATACTCTTGAATAAGTTTTGGCTCCCAGGAACTGCTGGCCTGACCATTCTGAGCCCCCCTGTAAGTGTTGGCAGTCTTGACTCTTTTGCACAGCAATACTAACAGCTAATGAGCAGCAAGAGCTTACCAAGTGCCAGGCACTATATTTAAAGTTTTTAGACATATTATCTCATGTAATATTTATGACAATACTTCAAGATATATATTTATTACTTCCATTTTAAAGAGGAAGAAATTGATTAAAAAGAGGTTTAGCAGCTTGGCCAAGGTCACAGAGCTAGTAGATGAGAGAAGGGCATTGTGCACCTATGCAGAGTGATTCTAGAACCAACTTCCCTTCTAAGTAGCTGTCAGTCTCTCAATTTTCTGTATTCTGTTGTCAAGTGAGGAAATAGTTCATCTGTCCTTCCTGTACTTAATTTGAGGAGGTCTCACATCAGTGTTTCTCAGAGCCCCCCGTTCTCCTCAGGGCGCCTGTCATTTGATTTATCTCATGTCCCAGCTGTTACTTTTTTTTCTTTTTTTAAGCTTTTTTGAGAGGTATTTGCCTTAGAGCTCGTGTGCTTGCGGGAGCAACAGAGACAAGCAGTGAGAGAGGAAGTGAAAAATCGCTCCCCACTGGGGTGGACACGGTATAATCCCTTCTTCCCCATTCTCCTTCTGGGATCTTGAGTGCACATGTACACATGCCCTGTGTTGAGTTTCAAGCCACCAGGTCCAGGATTCAAACTGCAATCAGCCATGTGGGAGTCTAATGATGTAACCATTATACCACCTGCTAGCCCCACCAACTGTTACTTTTAACTGGCCTTCATATTTCCCTCTACCCTGCAGACTATGCTGTTGACTCTTCCCTATGACTCTTTTCCTTTTATGATGAAAATTCCCTCAGGGCTTGAGCCATCCCTCCCTACAACAGGGCTTCAGTTGCCTGCTTCATCTCTTTGAGATGATGTTTGAATATGTGTAAATCCCAACTATGGATACGATTCAAGATTTTTTCCTCTGTCTTGTACTTGGGTGGGATATATTAATACTTGGAGAAAAAAATATTACACATCTCTACAGGCAGAAATCTATAAATCCCAGTTCTGACCCTGTTAGGTTCCCCATAGGATTTTTTTTTTTTTTGGAGAAGTTTTTGCTATAGGGCGCGTGCACTCGCCAGACAGACAGAGAGAGACAGAGAGATAGAAAGCGAGAAATCACCCCCCTGGGGGGATGGCCACACCGCAATCCCTCCTCCTCCATTCTCCTCTCAGGATCTTGGGCACGCACGCACATGTGCCTGGTGTGAGTTTTAAGCCACCGGGTCTGGGACTCGAACTGTGGTCGACTACGTGGGAGTCCAGCGACATAGCCATTACGCTAACTGCTGGTCCCGCCGACAGGATTTTAAGTAAGTAAGTTACTAGTCACAGTGTAAACAGCCTTCAAACAGCAGAGCTAGTAAAAATGCTTGCCTTGTTGTAAATAACAACTATTGGGTTGTTAGGAAAGTCATGATGCGTTTTTGCACAGGAAAACGGAAAAATATGTCATGACTTTCTCAATGATCTAATAGAATCAAGGGTGGATATTTGGGAGGAAGGTTTAAGCTCCATAATGGAAATTGTCTTAGACATTTGTGTGCCCAATATCTAAATCCCTGTCTTCTTTGATAGAAGAATCCCATTTTTTTTATAAACAAACCTAGTCTATGAATCATGACTAGTTCAAGTCAATTATGATAATCTTGTTTTTTTTTTTTAATTTTTAATTTATTTATTTTTTCCATGACAGAGAAAGAGAGAAAGAGAGACACACTCAACAGGGTCTTCACACCCTAATCTATCTCTAGACTCAGCCAACCTGGATCATGGGCATGTGTGCACTCAGTGTATACAGGGAAGCCTCGGGACACATGGATCTTCCCTTGTAGGTCCACTTATGTTACCACCAAACCAACACCTGGCCCCATTTTGACAACTTTGTTTCTCACTTTGTCAGCCTCCCTTGCAGCTAGAAAAGACACAAATCAGGTCATTGGGAACTAAGCGAAATATACTGTAAGTGCTCCTGGGAAGTAGTATCTATAAAATAAAAAGCAATAACATTGTTGGCACCATCTTTTCTCCTTTTCTCTACCTGGAAAGTGGATGTGGTGTCTGCAGATAAAGTGGTCATGTTAAAACCATTATGACAATCATGAGAAAGAACACCAATATGCTAAGAATGGCAAATGGCTTTGGGTCTCTGATGTCTGAACTAATGACAATAGCCACCTAATTATGGATATCTTGTTATGTGATAAACAAACAAACAAACAAACAATCAAAGAAAACAACCCTCAAAACCCTTTTTGGTCTAGTCCACTATTAGTTTTTTGCTAATTGCATTCAAATGTATTCTAAGCTGATATAGACATGACCTCTTATTCTTTAGGTGTCTAATGGTATCTAGTATTACTTCCATATTATTCTTTTTTGTTGTTATTTTCTGTCTTTTTGGTGAATTTTCTAGGTCAGAGGTTCTGTCTTCTATATCTGAGATTTGATCTTATGCATGATCTAGTCTGCTTTTAATACTTTCAAGGGAGGTTTTGATTTCCTGTATTACAGCCTTCATCTCTAACAGTTCCATTTGATTCTTTTTTATGGTGTGAATTTCCTCTTTTAGATCATGTAAAAACTTCCTCACTTCTAGGAACTTGCTTTTTCTTTTCTCATGCATATTCTGGAGTTCATTGTCCCTCTCTGTTTTTTTTTTTTTTTTATCTCTATTAGCTTTGTCACTATGAATATTTTAAATTCTTTATCTGACATTTCCAAAAGTTCCATTATACTGTCTGTGGATGATGAAGGGCTGTTCTTTTTCCTTGGGGGGAGAAATATTTTCTTGGTTTCTCATATTTCTTGTGCCTTTGCTATAGTTTCTGGTCATCTGATGGATTATACAAGTCTTCCAACTTTCTTGGAGTAAATTCTGAGTATTAGAGGCATGCAGGAGGAGATGACTGGCAATATCTCTGGAGTTCTGTTTCCCTGATACTCACCAAGAAAACTGCACTTTTGTCGATGGAACTTTTTCTACAGCTGTAAGTGCATACTGTGAGGTACTTCTATGCCAGTGTTTCTACTACTGTGTTTTGCAACATGGTATCCACAAGAAGAGATTTGCATTTAGATTTATGAAGATGAGTTTCTCTCTTTCTGTAGCAGTTCAGTGGGGTTTAAGGGTTTCTATGACTCTCACTGGTTAGGCTGGAAGGGGAGGTTAGAGCAGAGGCACTTCAGTTAAAAGAGCAGAGCTGGGCTCACCTCAGATGTAGATGAATTCTCACTAGGTGTTGGGCTAGAAACAAAGTGATTTCTTATTTTTTAGAATAGACAACTAATAAATCCTCATTTTAGAAAGACTTATTAAAAATCAGTAAGTAAAAACTATGACTCATGGGCCAATATTTGGCATGGTGGTTAAGGCTCTGTACTCACACAAGGCTGACCATGGACCTAGTGGCTTGCTTTCTCATTTTCTTTCTCTTTCTCTCTCTCTTTCTCCATCTCTTTCTGGTGAGTTCATGTGCTTTGTAGCAAATTAAAAAATAATAATGATAATTAAAAATAAATAATTATTTAATATGACTCATAAATAATCACTCTTGACTTTCTATTGAACCTATTCAGTGGATTAAAACTATGGCCTAGCCTCATGTAATAGCATGTGGGTTGCAGATACAGAAGAGACATTTTGACTGTGGTTTGAATCTCTAGTCCACCAGGCCTAATACTCAGGGTGTATATGTACATACTTAGGATCCTGGCTGGCTAGAGAAAGGGTATCTCAGCATGAATCAGCCCTGTGGAGGGTCCTCCTCTTTCTCTCTCTCATGTGCATGTGCTATGTCATGAATTTTTTAAAAATTGAAAAAATATCTAGTTAATATTTGTTGAGTATTTACAAGTATAACAAGTCCAATTAAGTATTTTATTTGCTTTATCTCATTTTACTCTTGCAATAAGATATGTGTCGTTGTAAGATATGACAATGTAAGATATCTGTCATTGCAATGCCAAAAGAGGGCACTTACCCTCTCTGAATTTCTCTCTCCCTATTAAAGTTAACTGCTGTTATTTATTTGTTCACATGATTCTAGATTTTTCGTGTGCAATTGCATATATACTTGGAAGGTCTTGTAGTTTGCATACTAATTAAATTATATGAGGCACAGTCCTTCAACGTGCTTTCCACCCTTAATAATTTGTTTTGGAGATTTTTCTAGATTAGTTCAAATGGACCTACCTCAAAACTCTCAATAGTTCTGTAGTTAAGTAAGGAAACCCTTTTTAAGATTTAGAGAAGTTCAGGGAACCAGCAGTTAGTGTAATGGCTATATCGCTGGACTCCCACGTAGTCGACTGCAGTTCGCGTCCCAGACCCGGTGGCTTAAAACTCACGCTGGGCGCATGTGCGTGCGTGCCCAAGATCCCGAGAGGAGAATGGAGGAGAAGGGATTGCAGTGTGACCATCCCCCCGGGGGGGGATTTCTCGCTTTCTGTCTCTATGTCTCTGTCTGTCTGGTGAGCGCAAGCGCCCTATAGTGAAAATCTCTCCAAAAAAAAAAAAAAAAGATTTAGTGAAGTTCAAAGGTAGAATGGACTGCTTAAAAGTTAATGCTCTCCCTGCCCCTTGAGGAGCCAAGTAGAATGAAGATAATGACTTGGAGAGGAGAATTAGCATCACATGATTGGTTGGACTGTGGTGACCTTTAAGGGCCATACTTACCCTGAGATCCAGATTCTCTGGCTTGAAAAGAAGTTGTTTCTTTTTCCTCATGTTGGTGTAAGGTTGTTTGGTTGCTTTGCACGGGTTGACCATGTTGAGTCAAAAACTACAGTTAGGTCAATGATGCCATGTAGATGTCTAAAAAGTGAAAAGTGAGATCCACGTGATGCTAAACAATTTTGAGACCTTCTATCCTACTTACTGTACTATTTCCTTGGATGCTTGAAGTAAGAGTAAGACACACTGGTTCTGGCCATACAGTGGTTTGTGACCTCAGCTGCTGCTATGGTTTGGATAACAATTTGCCACTGACAATTCATGTTCTGGAAGTCTTGTTAGTTCCTGGTATAATGGCTTTGGGAGATGATGAGACATTTAAGAGGTGCAGCCTATCAGAGGGCACCATCTAATGAGCTGGGGACCCAGGAATGACAGGAAATGGGAAATTCTGTTTCCTCTCTCTTTGCACATGCCCACTTTCCTTTCTGCTTCTGTCAGCCATGTTGGGACATAGCACTATAGACTGGTATGACATCAGCCCCATGCCTCCACACTTTCCAGCCACCTGAATTGTTAGCCAAATACATTCTATTTTTTATAAAACACCTAGTCTCAGGTATTTGTGTTTATCAACATAATTACAAAGGAATACAACTGCGTATTAGAATCATGGGGAGTGGGGGGTTACTCTGCATCAGTAAAGGGGACCCTTTCTAGACCATCTGAAAATAAATCATTGGGGATGAGACCCGGGCATCTATAACCAGGAAAGCAAATACCAGGTGATTCCTTCTCATTGTTAGAGTCAAGAAACATACACCTGACCCAGGTACTTGTGAAGGTTAAACCAGTTACTAGAATTACCTGGATGAGCTTTTACAAACTGATGTCCAGGTCATATTTCAAACCAATGAAATGAGACTTTCTGGGAGTGAAACCCCAGCATCGATATTTTCTAGAGCTCCCAGGTGATTTTTTTGTTTGTTTGTTTTAAGAAATGTATCTATTCCTTTTTATTTATTCATTCACTTATTTTAATTTGAATTTGACCAGAGAGAGACACACAAAGAGCAAGAGAGAGAGGGAAAGTGAGAAAGCAAGCCACCAGGTCCAGGACTTGAATCAAGGTTGGCTGTGTGGGAGTGTCCAGCGCCTTTACCACCATGCCACCTGATACCCCCAAGCTCCCAGGTGATTAAAACATGTAATCAAGTTTGACCATCTCTGATGCAGACACTGAGTAAAGTACTTGTCATAGAATGGATTCACTCATTATTATCATGGCTTTTTTTTTCCCCTTGAGAGACAATAATATATGGTAGCAATTATGGTTGATCTTATGAGCTTTGGACTCAACCAGATAAGGCTGGTGTTACTAAGACAACTCTAGCACTTCCTGCCTGCAAGACCTGAGCAAATGCTTCTCTCTGAGCCTCAACTTCATCATCTTTAAAGAGGGGCTAGAAATATGTCTCAAAATATGGTGGTTGTAATGATGGATTATTTTTTTTTGTCTGTGACATAGATATCTTAAAGGGTTCTTGTCAAATGGAGTGTGATAATGAAAATTTCCAATGAATATTTTTAATAATGGAAATTTGGATGATTACACACACATTGGGAGGTTTAAACACCTTCTCTGGTTTTTTTGCTCAATGTATCTAGTATTAAAACTTAGATCATAGTTTGGTTCCATCCAGCCAAAAGATATATTCATTTGGTCTAAATAGTGGTGATTTATTTTTTAAATAAATGAATCTTCATTTCTTTAAAAATCAGGAGCTTATAAATAAATATCTGGATACCTAGTCGTCTTGAAATATGGGGAAATTGGGTAAAAAACTCTTCCCATATCCATCTGACATATGCCCGCTCACTCGTTCTCTCTCTCTCTCTTTCTCTCTCAAAGAAATTTTTACTTTAAGGTATGGATGTTGCTGGAAAGACAGGGAGAAAGTGAGAAATCACTCCCCAAGGGGGATGGCCATGCTGCAGTCCATTCTCCATTCTCCTCTTGGGATGTTTGGGCATGTACGCACACATGTCCAGCATGAGTTTGAAGCCATTGGATCCAGGGCTTGAACCATGATCAGCTCTGTGAGAGTCCAGTGCCTTAACCACCACGCCACCTGCTGGCCCAGTAAGTCATATGTTCTAAAGCTCAGTAGTAGCATTCACATGACATCAGTCCTTAATCAGACTCAATGCCCTTTTTCATAAAAGGAAAAATTTTATAACCCCCTCTTTACTATCCAGAAATGAATTTCACAGATAATTTAATCTATATATACACATAACCTTAAAAAATCAATATAATGTCCTAACAGTATTATAGTAGAGAATAAAGGGAAAGTAGTCTATAAGAAGAGAGTATATTTCAATATGTAAATGATTGCATATGACTCTACTATAAAACATAATGGTATTGCCAGATAATTGCTTCTGTGTATAATCACTGTGACTGCTGCAGCTTCAAAGACAAACTTATACAGATGTGTCGTGTCACCTACAGAAAATATCAGGCACAGTGCTGCCTTCAGCAACCTGGTTTTCGGAAACAGTGCACAACTTTTGGTAAAGTTTTTGTTTTGTTTTGTTTTTAGAGACTTTTGCTATAGGGCATGTGCGCTCTTTGGAGAGACAGAGATAAAGAAAGCAAGAAATCAACCCCAAGGGATGGCTACAACGCACGAAAATCACCCCCAAGGGATGGCTACACTGCAGTCCCTTCTCCTCTATTCTTCTGTTGGGATTTTAGGCACGCACGCACATGCGCCCAGTGTGAGTTTCAAGTCACTGGGTCTGAGACTCCAATTGCAGTCAGCCTTGTGGGAGTCCAGTGCCTTAATCATGACACCAGTAGGACTTAAAGTTCTCAACAAAGCAAAGAACAATCCTTGCACAATTTCCCCAGTACTTATATTCCTTTAAAATTCAGTGTCTACTGCGATCAACGGTTAGCGTAATGGCTATGCTGCTGGACTCCCATGTAGGTGACCGTGGTATGAGTCCCAGACCTGGTAGCTTAAACTCACACCAGACGCATGTGCATGCGTGCCCAAGATCCTGAGAGGAGAATGGAGGAGAAGGGATTGCAGCATGGCCATCCCCCCTGGGGGGTGATTTCTTGCTTTCTATCTCTCTGTCTTTCTGGCGAGCCCACGTGCCCTATAGCAAAAACCTCTCCAAAAAAAGAAATTTAAAAAAAAATCAATGTCTACTTAAATCGTGCAAAAAATATGTTTTGTGTTTATTTGTGCAAGTGAGTTGGACTTAGGCTCAGAAAATTAGGATAAATTTGTTTTTCGCAAATGTAACTGTTTGGCAGAACATTTATGGGAATGTGTTGCACAGCCTGAGACATAGCAGCAATCCAAACTCGCCGTAATTTCCTAGACCTTCTCCTAGGCGGCAGCACCGTCCCCACTGAGAACTTTCGCTTCGTAACAAGAAAACTTATGGATATAAATTTTGGATTCAAGGGCTTTTATAAAGCATCATTGCAGAGACTGCTTAACCAGATCTTATATTTCTACTTGTCAAGTACTTGCAGTAGAAGGTTATTTTTTGTTTTGTTTTCACTTTTGTTTTTAGTGGTGGAAGGCATTTCTCTGGCTAAGGACTTCTTTTGTCTAATGTAATAGAGTCAGTTGAAGGAACACAGATTTATTATCTCAAGCAAAGAAAGCCATAAAAATATGATATCTGTGTAAAAGAGCAATTTATTTACTAAAAAAAAAAAAAAGGTTAATATCACAACAGCAGCAATGACTGTCTTTACTGAGCACTTTCTATGTGCCAGGAAATGTGATGAGTGCTAGGTGGATTCTTTTTATTTAAAAAAACATTTTTAAAAAATTTATTTTAGGTTTTTGCCATAGGGTGAGGTACTTGCTAGAGACAGAGAGAGAGAGAGGGAAACTGAGAAATAACCCTCTGGAAGGATGGCCATGCTGCAATCCCTTCTCCATTCTCCTTCTGAGATTTTGGGCATGCATGCACACTTGGCCAGCATGATTTTCAAGCTACTGGGTCTGGGACTTGAACTGCGATCAGCCATGTGGGAGTCCAGCCATCTTAACCATTATGCCACCTGCTGGCCCTGCTAAGTGCATTCTTATGTAAGGTGAAGACATGGTCTTATTTAGATCAAGTATCTGCTGTCAGGATTAGTCACACATGCATGTGTCCAAGTGCATATGTGCAGACACACACACACACACACACACACACACACACACACGTGTAATCCCTGATGTAAGGTACCAGAGTTGACTAAGGACAAAGTCCTTATCCCCAGGGTATTCAGTCTCATAGACTATCTTTCTCACTGACTGTGAACTGCTCAGTGTCAGGGACCATCATTTATTCAGGACCTCAGTTAGGGTCTGGTATAAAGAGCTGAATGTTTGTTGAATGAATAAATAAACATCTACCTTCAAAATGTTTATTGAGCAGCTCCTATATTCTAGGTACCATTCTAGGCATGAAACATAGCAATAAACCAAACAGACAATATCCTGTCCTCATGGAATTGACAAAATGAAGGAATAAGGAAAGGGACCTGTAATTTGCTTCATGACATTGTTCTCTCCTCAAGTGCCTGTATGGGCTGACTCCTGACGAGGCTCCAATGTCACTGCTTTCCCTCTCTGCTCTAGCCACACCAGTCTCCTGCCAGCCTCTCCTATTTCCATACTCCCTCCTGCCACAGGGCCTTTGCATATGCAATTCCCACCTGAAATGGCTTTTTCTCCTCTTCGTGTAGATAAAAGGCTATTGTAGGTCACATCCTATCTAACCTGTTTCCTCAGAGAAGCCTCCCCAAAACTCTTTCCTGGGCCCCTTCCTTCCATTTTTGGCCTACTGAACACCAGCACTGCTTCCAGGCACGTTATAGGCACTGTTATATCAATACATTTGCATGATTCCTAGGTGAAAGTCTGCATCCGGGCTCCATGAAGGCTGAGGCTGAGTGTCTATCCCTTTGCTCCCCACACCTTACTCGGTGCACAGCACAATAAAATGCAACAAATGGGGGCTAGCAGGTGGCATGGTGGTTGAGGCGCTAACCTGGTTTGAGACCCAGAACCTGGCGGCTTGCTTTCTCACTCTCCCTTTCTGTCTGCCTCTGGTCAAAATTGAAAAATAATGATAATACATTAAAAATAAATCTTTTTAAAAAATGGGGAATGAGGAAATAAGTGGTAGGAACACTGGATCTTGATTTCACTGTGCTAACAGCACACACGTATGTGTGCGTGTGACGAAAGTAAGCCATTGTAAGAGCGACAGAAGCCTGCAGGGGACAAAAGGCTCGACCTTTCCTGTCTCCCTAGAGATGAAGGCAGAGTGACCAGGCAGTCCGTGGTAATGTGACACCATGGATGGTAAAGGGCCCAGCACTGGGATGTGAACAACCTTCGTTCCAAATCTTACCTCTGCAACTGATGGACATGAGGTATTGGACAAGCCACGTCATGCCCACGAGCCTGTTTCCTCATCTGTAAGATGGCTTGACAATAGCTGCCTCACAAGGTCATTGGGAAGACTGTGACACACAAATGTTTATGGAATACTAACCGTGTGCTCGTGACACTCTTACAATAACCTTACGAAGAAGGTAGTTTTAATAACATCATCCCATTTTACAGGTAAAGAAACTGAGGCCCCAGATCCACGCAGTGAGTGGCGGAGCCAGGGTTTACGGCAGACTGACTTCAGAGCCTGTTTTTTTTAGAGTTGCTGTGCTGTGTTGTCAGGAAGGGTTCTATCAAGCCACTTAGCACAAAGTCTGTGTATAAAAGCACCCTCTAAATGGAGTCTGGCTTTCTTATTGTCTGCATGGCTTGAACTGGGGTCAGAAATGACTTCCTGGATACTTTTTCATGGCCTAGCTCAGGCAGGGAGAGAAGGGAAAGAACTGAGGAGTGAACCTCAGCCTTTGAGATGCTTGGCACGCTTCTGGAAGCCGCTCAGCTCCACATGGGAAGGCATTTCGACAAACATCTTTATCACCAACATGAAAGAGACCCTTTTGTGCCTGGAGACTGGTGCTCAAACCTGGCTTTCCAGCTGTCCCTACCAGTGACCCAGAGCAGGGAAATTTAACCCTTTCCGTTTTGGTTCTTCTGAAATCCTTTCTGTACTGTTCTTCATCTCAGCCGATATTTATTCAACAATGACTGTGTACACAACGTTGGGGCCGTTATGGGGAATACAAAAGAAGTAGAAGAGATAGCCCCTGCCCTCCAGGAGGGTACGGTTGGACTTGGGATTCAGACAAACCTGGTTTGAGTCCCAACGTCACTGCTTTCCCAGCCTCTCCTATTTCCATACTCCCTCCTGCCACAGGGCCTTTGCATATGCAATTCCCACCTGAAATGGCTTTTTCTCATCTTTGTGTAGATAAAAGGCTATTGTCAGTCACATCTAGGTAGGTAACTTCAGACACAAAACCTCAGCCTCCACGACAAACAGATGGCGTGATGGTTCCATCGCTGGACTCCCATGTAGCTGACTGTGGTCCGAGTCCCGGACCCAGTGGCCTAAAACTCACACCAGGCTTATGTGCATGCATGCCCAAAATTCTGAGAGGAGAATGGAGGAGAAGGGATTGCAATGTGGCCATCCTTCCTTGGGGATTATTTTTTGCTTTCTGACTCTCTGTCTCTCCAGCCGAGTTCACATGCCCTATAGCAAAAATCTCTCCTAAAAACAAACAAACAAAAACCCCCCAGCAACCTCAGTTTCCTCATCTGAAATAGAGATCCATAGTGATGCCTTCTTCAAAGACTTGTTATGAGCTAGTGGGTATGAAGTATCAATACAAAGACTGTTTGAGTGGAAATGCTAAATAAACGTTAGCCATTAGTATGATGCGGGTGCTGAGATGGTGATGGGTGGTGGTGGTGATGGGATGATGGGGGTGAGAACAGGTACTGGCTAAAGTACTGTGGTAATAGTGATGAGTGGTGGTGATGGTGGTGATGTAGCAAAGACACTGGGTGAGCCCCAGTTTGTGAAGCTACTCATATTCTCTCTCTCTCCCTTCCCTCTATAGCTGCAGACCTGGAGTGACCTCTTTGTCCTTGACCTTTCCTCTTCTTCCTTGGTTACATGGTAGAGGATGGCATTCTCTGGATCCTCAGTTTCTACATCTTAGTTTAAACAGCCAACAGAGTCTGACCAGCCCCTTTAGTTCCACCCTAGGTTCTTGGGAAGGAGAATCTGGCCCAGTTTGGGTCAGGTGTCCTTCCCTGTCCAGCCATCTTTGTCTGGGAGTACTGGATGGGGATGAGGTGTGGACAGTGTAAAGATGGCTGCCATGGGGTTAACTGGGTGTGCAGTGAAGGGTATTCTTAGAGAAGATACAAACACCAGACCCGGTGCTTATTACAGCTTGGCTAAGATTTACACTTCTCATGAACCAGGCACTAAGTGCTTCACCTTTGTTTTCTTTTTTTTTTCTTTTTTTTTATATTTTTGTTTTTGTTTTTGTTTTTTTTTTTCAAGAGAAATTTAGTTGGCCATGTGGGAGTCCAGTGACTTAACTGCTACACCATCTGCTGGTCCCCTCTTTTTTATTTTATTTTTATTTATTTTTTTTTTTAGAGAGAGATTTTTGCTATAGGGTGCCTGCACTCACCAGAGAGACAGAAAGCAAGAAATCATTCCCTGGGGGGTGGGCCATACTGCAGTCCCTTCTCTTTCATTCTTCTCTTGGGATTTTGGACACACACACACACATGTACCTGGCATGATTTTTTTTTTTTTTGGAGAAGTTTTTGCTATAGGGCACGTGCGCTCGCCAGATAGAGAGAGACAGAGAGACAAAAAGCAAGAAATCACCCCCCCGGCGGATGGCCATGCTGCAATCCCTTCTCCTCCATTCTCTCCGGGATCTTGGGCACGCACGCACGCACATGCGCCTGGCGTGAGTTTTAAGCCCCCGAGTCCGGGACGTGAACTGCAGTCAACTACATGGGAGTCCAGCAACATAGCCATTACGCTAACTGCTGGTCCTGTACCTGGCATGAGTTTTAAGCCACTGGGTCTGGGAATCAAACTGTGGTTGACTACGTGGGAGTCTAGCAACGTAACAGTTACGCTATCTGCTGGTCTCATTCACCTGTGTTGTTATCAAATCCTCCCAACAGGCCTTTGAACAGGTTCTTATTTTGTCCGTAGTTAAAGAATGGTTAAACTGAGGCTCAGAGCAATACAGGTGTGCCCAAAGTCATCCAAATAGAAGTAGCAGAGCCTTCACCCAGCCCGCCCTCGTGCTGCAGTTTCCCCTTGGAAGCTGCTTCTACACTGATATACTCTTGCTCTTCAAATCTTGGAGGACAAGAGGCTCCACGCTTTGGAGAAACTCCAACTGTCTGATGATGATTGTTATAAAGTTAGAGCACCTGAGTCTTGATCACTTAGCATTAGTTATGCTGGTCATACCCTGTATTCCAGAACTGTGTTGAGAAATGCAATTTGTGGCATCCCAGGTGGAAAATTTCTGATTCTCTCTGACGGAGGATGCCAAGGAGAATTGGTCTCTATCCTGGTGGAAACATAAACATCAATTCTGAGAATGAAGAGGGGGGTAGGAAATAAGGTCCTGGAAATTGATGGAAAGCCGGCTGTTTGGCATCTTGAAATTAACCAGGCCTCTCCCTGGTGCTGCCTCCTCTGTCTGCAGATTTCCAAGACACATTTTGAATCCTGTTGTCATTTCTTTTGACCTGGAAAATAATACAGATTGTGAGGGGCTCAGACTGTAGAATTTACACACAGGGAGAGTTGACCTGGTGGAGGATGATGCGGCTGTTGGCTCACCGACCCCACAGTTTCATGTGAGATGATGGGCATGTTCAGGACATGGGCCGGCACACACCTGGTACTAAGTGCATGTCTGTTTTCTTCCTTCCTTTCCCTCAGGCCAATCTCTTGCTGAGTTTGGGAGGTTATTTGTTGCTACATCCAGCCAGCAGAGGGCACTGTAAATGAAATTGGTGCAAACTGAAGAGAAGTCTTTCAAGGAAGAAGGAAGTAGCACAGTATAATGAAACATTGCATTGCCTGATAAGTACTTTGACAGTTAATGCCTCTAGTGACACATCTTTCCAGATATGAGGGGGTCTTCAGAAAGTTCATGGAAATGTGTATGATGAAAAAAGTTATGCATAGACCTCAACATTTGTTTTTGCACCAAAATAAACTTGTACTTTAATTCCACTTTCTATGAACTTTTCTAAGTCTCTTTGTATTTAGCAACCAGATATCAAATAACCATTATGCCTTGGACCCTGGGCTAGATGTTAGTAGGGATGCAGTGAATGACATGGTTCTCTATTTCCACCAAATACAGTAAAGAAGAACCTTCAATTAATTAATAAATTTCTTTCTTTCTTTTTTCTCTCTTTCTCTCTCTTTCTTTCTTCCAATTTATGCTATAGGGTTTGTGTGTACACTGGAGAGAAGAGAGACAGAGAAACAAAGCGAGAAATTACCCCCTGGGGAGATGGCCATGCTGCCATCTCTTCTACATTCTCTTCTGGAAATTTTGGGCATACATGCACACATGCCCAGTGTGAATTTCAAGCTTCTGGGTTTGGGACTCAAACTGTGGTTGGGAGTCCAGTGCCTCAACCACCATGCCACCTGCTGGCCCCAACCTTCAATTTATAAGGTTAAGGGGGGCAAGGGTAGTAATAACTATAAAGTGACCACTACCATTGCTGACTACTCATCATGTGTCAAACATTTTTGCTAAATGCTTTTAATATATTATCTCACTTAAGCTGCCATCAACTGCAGCAAGTAGGCATTTTACAAAAGAGGAAACTGAGGCTTATAAAATAAAAGGTTAAGTAAATACATGTTTGAACAGCATAATGAGGATTTAAACATAGGTCTATATGGCTTCAAAGTTCATGCATTTACCTTCAAACCACAGTAGCTTCAATAAGACAAGTATCAATAATTTAGGCAATAGAGAACCATTACTAAGGGGGGTGGTACAAATAAGCTATCCTTTCATCTTGGTGCTACAAGTAGTCCAGGACATTTTTTTTTTAAAGAAAGATTTATTGCTAGAGGGCACATGTGCTCGCTGGAGAGACAGAGAGATAAAAAATGAGAAATGACTCCCCAGGGGAAATGACCATACTCCAGTCCCTTCTCCTCCATTCTCCTCTTGGGATTTTGGCCATACATGGACACACGTCTGGCATGAGTTTTAAGCCACTGGGTCTGGGACTGGAACTGTGGTTGACTACATGAGAATCCAGTGACATAACTGTTATGCCATCTGCTGATTTCAACATTTGGTATAAAGGTTAAACTACATGCCTCCTGGAAAGCAGATTTAGGATGCTATAAGGCGATTTCAGGTCTGTAAAAGTATATATAAAGCACACCACACACCTTTATTAGGTCCCTCACAGTAAGAGGAACAAGGATAAATCCTTAAAGTGAGAGAAATACGGTCTTATGAACCCCTCCTTGAATAAACAAAGTCTGGTATGCTTTCACACTCACCATTTGCACATGAATTTGATCTTAAAGAGCTTGAATAATGCTTTACTTGCATCAGGATATTAGATACCTGTTTATTTATACCAAGTTTATTCCATAAAATATTCAAGGTGGTTTACAAGAATGCACAAAAAGCAGAATAAAATAAATGAAAATTAAGATTCACAAGACAAAGGAGGAAAACAATCCAGGAAAATAAGGTGGATAGGCCATGCTGCCATCTCTTCTACATTCTCTTCTGGAAATTTTGGGCATACATGCACACATGCCCAGTGTGAATTTCAAGCTTCTGGGTTTGGGACTCAAACTGTGGTTGGGAGTCCAGTGCCTCAACCACCATGCCACCTGCTGGCCCCAACCTTCAATTTATAAGGTTAAGGGGGGCAAGGGTAGTAATAACTATAAAGTGACCACTACCATTGCTGACTACTCATCATGTGTCAAACATTTTTGCTAAATGCTTTTAATATATTATCTCACTTAAGCTGCCATCAACTGCAGCAAGTAGGCATTTTACAAAAGAGGAAACTGAGGCTTATAAAATAAAAGGTTAAGTAAATACATGTTTGAACAGCATAATGAGGATTTAAACATAGGTCTATATGGCTTCAAAGTTCATGCATTTACCTTCAAACCACAGTAGCTTCAATAAGACAAGTATCAATAATTTAGGCAATAGAGAACCATTACTAAGGGGGGTGGTACAAATAAGCTATCCTTTCATCTTGGTGCTACAAGTAGTCCAGGACATTTTTTTTTTAAAGAAAGATTTATTGCTAGAGGGCACATGTGCTCGCTGGAGAGACAGAGAGATAAAAAATGAGAAATGACTCCCCAGGGGAAATGACCATACTCCAGTCCCTTCTCCTCCATTCTCCTCTTGGGATTTTGGCCATACATGGACACACGTCTGGCATGAGTTTTAAGCCACTGGGTCTGGGACTGGAACTGTGGTTGACTACATGAGAATCCAGTGACATAACTGTTATGCCATCTGCTGATTTCAACATTTGGTATAAAGGTTAAACTACATGCCTCCTGGAAAGCAGATTTAGGATGCTATAAGGCGATTTCAGGTCTGTAAAAGTATATATAAAGCACACCACACACCTTTATTAGGTCCCTCACAGTAAGAGGAACAAGGATAAATCCTTAAAGTGAGAGAAATACGGTCTTATGAACCCCTCCTTGAATAAACAAAGTCTGGTATGCTTTCACACTCACCATTTGCACATGAATTTGATCTTAAAGAGCTTGAATAATGCTTTACTTGCATCAGGATATTAGATACCTGTTTATTTATACCAAGTTTATTCCATAAAATATTCAAGGTGGTTTACAAGAATGCACAAAAAGCAGAATAAAATAAATGAAAATTAAGATTCATAAGACAAAGGAGGAAAACAATCCAGGAAAATAAGGTGGATTCAAGAAAGAGATCAAGGCATAAATTATATGGCACATACCTATAGTATTATCCTGGTCTGTAAGCTTCCTGAAGCCAATAGAAAGAGGGAAATGTGTCAAAGAATGTGTAGAATTTATGAGGCAAAAACATCTAGTGGCTTAGGAAAGATATATATATTGTTGATTCTAAGAGAAGAAGCCAGTTGTTTTGTCCTAAAGTCTCATAAAGAAGACCTCTGTGAAGTAATGAATAGTATTCTCAATGATGTCCTCATAGTAAACAACAGATTTCATTTGACTAATTCATACTATATCCCACCAGAGTGAAATTCAGAAGAGTAAGAGTGACCTAGAAAGAGGAGACCATGTAAGATGCATGTTCCCGCTGACATAGGATGCTGTTAAAATCATGTTGTTAGAGGCATGAAGAGGAAATGACTAAAGAAGTTATTATAATGGTGAAGCTTGCACAGGTAGTGTGAACACCTAGGTCAAGTTTGAAAAGTAGGTTTACTCTTTCATGATACCCACAGTCAATTAGTAGTGACTTATCCCAATCAATGGTATGAAGAGCACTGGAGGCTGGATCTAGGGTAAAGGTGTGCTGTAATGGATTAGTGATGTCTTCCATGGATGGATAGTATTTTGTATGTGAAGAATTTGCCATCCCACGTTTGGACTGTGGTTGATCTTTGTTAAGGATCCTAGCTCTGAAGGAGGTCCTAGGTCACCTTAGTCACCAGAGCCCCTTGCTTCATGACAGTCTTGTTCCTAATTTCCCCTACTCAGTTGGGTACCTCTTATTTCGATATATTTCCTAAATTAGCCAGATATAGTGTTTCAAAAAGTAGTTGTGGATATTCAGTAAATACACCTTTGTATCTATGTCCTATTTGGCCTTCAACTCTTTGAGGCCACAAGAACTATCCCCAGGCACTGAATTTCAGCCTCTTGTAATACAGAGCTGGGAGAATGGTGGCTGGCAGAGTGCTTTGGGCAAGGGAAATAGGTGGCTTGAAGACAGCAGGGTTTCTTGTGTATTTCTGGATCTTGGACATCCCAAACTGGGAGGAGCTCTCCATTCTCTTGTGTCCTCATCCCAGCCACTGCAGCTTCCTGCAGGAACAGCTGCTGGAGTTCTTCACCATCACAGATGATCAGAAAGATATTTGGTAAACATAAGTAGCAGGAAGAACTCCTGACTTCCTCAAATCATCCCCCATGGCAACAACTAAGAGTGAAAACCATGGTATCCAAGTACCCAGACCCAAGCAGTACACATTTATTCTGTCATTTATTAATTCAATATAAATCCCTTGAGTTTCTACCACATACCAGGGTATTTGCTCATCAAAGATATAAATGTAAATAAGATATCTCTTCTACTCCCAATTGCTCAGATCCTATTAGAATTAACAGATATATACATACTTTCATTGCAGAATGGCGGGTTCTATTGTAAGGGTATATTCAAGGTACAAAGGGGAAAAAATGAAAAAATAATAGTAATAATTTGCTGAATGCTACTTTCTGTGTGCCAAGCACTGTGTGGAGTGCTTACATGCATTATCTTACTGAGTGTTCCTAACAATCTGTGAAGTAGGCACTGTTATTGTTCCCATTCCACAGACTAGGAAATTGAGGCTCATGATTTGAGGCACTCAAGCTAACTTCTGGCTCTGGTAGAGCCAGAGTTTGAAAAAAAAAAAAACTGCCTTTAGATACAGTGGTGGGACTAACACAGGAACACTGCTATAGGTTTTCTTGTTTAAAACAGGAAATGTGTGACATGTAAGAGTCATTGGTCCACAGTAATTCTGAAATCCATCTGGCCACAGATTGGCAGTTTCTTGGTTCAGACTCAGGGTCTAGAAACAATTCCCTGTGGCTCTTGGTACTATCTTCTAGGCTCTCGGTTTCACTGAGCCATCTTTTTTTTTTTTTCTTAATAAAAGGTACTGTGAGTTTGTACTGGGTAGTTTGCTCAGCCTGTCTCCTGATTGTAGAAGTTTTGTGATCTGAGAGTCTCTCTTTATTTTGTGCATTCTCTTCCTTTGCAGTTCAAGATCACAGCATTTCTTCAGATATAATTCTCTAACAAATTTTATGTCTCCCGTGAGTCTGAGCTAGTTTAGCCTTCTAGCTCACGTTTATTAAAAGCACTGTGCTACGTTGAATGGAGACCAAGTTTGCCTAGAAGGGTGAAAGTGTCAGGCGAGGAGCCACAGAGAGAAGTGAGACTCTTATAATGTTCTTTTGTGATATCCAGAGCAGCTGCGGCCATCTTACAACCATGCAAGGGAAGGCCAAGAGAGCAGGAGACAATGATTCGGGACCCTTTCATGGTTGTCACTGAAACAACCATGGAGTCATCCAATCCTGCACTACTTTTTCATGAAGTAAACTAACAAACCAACCTGTTTTTGAAGCCCAGATAGGGTGCAGCTCAAACCATCCTGACTAAATGCACACTATATTCTTTTGGCTTGATATGCCCTGTCAACCTGATTTTCTCTTACCTAGCTAATTCTGTTTACCCCCAAAAGTAAGAAATCCACCCCTTCCCAATACCCCTTGCTCTTCTTCATTCACAAGTGGGCTAGGAACTCTTTCTCTGGGTTCTTTTATCCATCTCTCTTAAGATTCCTCCTACAGAACATTAGCACTCAAATCCTTTCTGTAAAGGGCCAAGGTTGAAATGGATAATAGTCATTACATCATATTATATTGGGTTGCCAGAAAAGTCATGGCATATAACATATATATATATAAAATATTTTACATATATATGATATTTTTCATCTTTATTTCAAAGTCCATTGATCTGTTTTTTAAGATACATTTTATTATGGAGGCCAGCAGGTGGCTTGGTGGTTGAAGTCCTGAACTCCCACATGGTCAACTATGGTTTGAGTCCCGGACCTGGCGGCTTGCTTTCTCACTTCCCCCCCTTCTCTCTCTCTCTCTGGTGAGCACACATGTCCTAATAATAACAATAAATAAAATTAAATAACTAATTCTTTCAAAATCAATAAATAAGATAAATTTTATTATGAATACTTTAGGTATACAACATGCTGTTGGAAAATGCACATAGATAGTAAGATGGTTACTACAGCAGAACATTTCCATTACCTTACTTAATTACTCATTTCTCTCTGCTGTGGCAAGAAAAGCTATTATCTACACATTTAGCAAAAGTCCCAAATACTGTATTCTATTGTTAATGATATGCCTCATAATTGTACATTAGATCTTCTGACTTGTTAACCCTACATGTTTGCTTCTTTGACCTATGTCTCCACATTTTCTTCCTCACTCTAACTCAGGTAATCACTATTTTATTCTCTATATCTGTATATTTGACCTTTTTATTTTTTAAAAAAATAGATTCCACATATAAGTGAGATATGTGGAATGTAAAGGTCTAAGGTTGAAATGGATAATAGTTATTATGTTGTATTATATTGGGTTGTCAGAAAAGGCTTGACATTTTTTCTATGCAAAAATGTGTCATGATTTTTCTGACAACCCAAAAATTGGAATTTTTTTTTGTTCTGGCTTATTGCATTTAGCATAATGTCTTCTTGGTCCATCCTTATAACAAATGGCAAGATCTCCTCTATTTTAAATGTCGAATAATATTCCATTGTATATACATACACTACAGTGTTTTTAGAATCCACTTGCATTCCAGTGGACACCAAAGTCATTTCTGTATGTTGGCTATTGCTCCAACAAACATGGGAATGCAAAATCATGGGATTTTATGAGATGGTATTACATGTCTTTGGGTATATAGCCACAAAAGGGATTGGTGGGTCATATGGTAATTCTATTTTTTTTTTTTGAGAGAGGTTTTTGCTATAGGGCGCGTGCACTCACCAGACAGACAGAGAGAGACAGAGAGACAGAAAGCGAGAAATCACCCCCCAGGGGGGATGGTCACGCCGCAATCCCTTCTCCTCCATTCTCCTCTCGGGATCTTGGGCATGCACGCACACGCGCCCGGCGTGAGTTTTAAGCCACCGGGTCTGGGACACGAACCGTGGTCGACTACGTGGGAGTCCAGCGACATAGCCATTACGCTAACTGCTGGTTCCCGGTAATTCTATTTTTAATGTGTTTAGGAACCTCCATACTGTTTTCTATAATAGCTGCACTAATTTACACTCCTATCACCAATGTACAAAAGTTTCATTTTCTCCACACCCTTGCCAGTACTGGTTATCTCTTATCTTTTTTTTTTCTCTTTAATAATTATTTGGGGGGTAAAGAAAGTGATGTGGTGGTTAAGGTGCTGGACTCCTACATGGCCAACTGATGTTCAGGTCCCAGACCTGGAGGCTTGAAAATCACACTAGGCACATGTATGTGCATGCCCAAAATCTAAGAGGAGAATAAAAGATAAGGGGCTGTGCTGTGACCATTGTCCCTGTGGGGTGCTTTTTGACTTTCCCTCTCTATATTTCTGTTCCTGTACAGTGAGGGCACATGCTCTAAATAATAATAACAACGCATGTGTGTGTGTGTGTGTGTGTGTGTGTATGTGTGTGTGTGCATGCATGTGTGCGTGGTGTTTTCTGTTTTGTTTTCTTTTAAGATAAGGTCTTTCTACGTGGTGACCCTCTTGTGTAAACCTCCTAAGTAGTTGGGTTTACAGGCATGTACCACTGTGCCCAGCTTTTTAGGATGGACTGGGAATTTAGTCCAAACCTCCCAAGTGGCCTCAGTCTGCAGAACAACAATAGCATCATTAAGTGCATACTACCATGGTTGGACCTTTTTTCTTTTCTTTTTTTTTTTTTGTTAATAGTTATCCTAACAGGTATAAGGTTGTAGCTTACAGTGGTTTTGATATGCATTTCCCTGATGATTAGTTATATTGAGCACCTTTTGGTGTACTTCTTAGCCATTTTAAATGTAATCTTTTGAGAAATGTCTATTCATATTTTTTGCCCCCCCCCCTTTTTTTTTTTTTTGGAGAGGTTTTTGCTATAGGGCACGTGCGCTTGCCAGACAGAGAGAGACATAGAGACAGAAAGCGAGAAATCCCCCCCCCGGGGGGATGGTCACGCCGCAATCCCTCCTCCTCCATGCTCCTCTCGGGATCTTGGGCATGCACGCACACGCGCCCAGCGTGAGTTTTAAGCCACCGGGTCCGGGACGTGAACCGCGGTCGACTACGTGGGAGTCCAGCGACATAGCCATTACGCTAACTGCTGGTTCCCCTTCTTAGCCATTTTAAATGTAATCTTTTGAGAAATGTCTATTCATATTTTTTGCCCCCCCTCCTTTTTTTTTTTTTTAAAGATTTTTGCTATAGGGTGCGTGTGCTACCCAGAGAGCCAGAGAAAGATAGACAGGAAGTGAGAAAACAATCCCTAAGGGGGATGGCCACAACGCAGTCCTTTCTCCTCCATTCTCCTCTCTGGGTTTTGGGCATGCATGCACACATGCCCAGTGTGAGTTTTAAGCTTCTGGGTCTGGACTCAAACTGCAAGCAACTATATAGAAGTCCAGCTTAGTAACCATTACACCATCTGCTGGTCCCTCTTTGCCCATTTTTATTTGAGTTATCTGTCTCCCTGCTATCCAGTTGTATGAGATCTTTATGTATTTTATATATATTATCACTTTATCTTATATGGTTTGAAAATACATTTTTCTAATCCATAGGTCGTCTTTTCATTTTGTTGATTATTTCCTTTGCTGTGCAAAAGCTTTATAATTTGATATAATTTCATTTATTTTTCCTCTTGTAGCCTGAGGTTTTTGTTTTTTTTTTGTTTGTTTGTTTTAAATAATTATTTTTTAAACTTTATTTATTTATTTTTAATTTGTCCAGAGAAGGACAGAGCCAGAGAGAGAGAGAGAGAGAAGCCACCAAATCTGAAGTGTGTCCTGGCGTGTTCAGGGAAGCTATGCTCTAAACTCCATCTTCTAGACTCCCGAAATACTCAGAAAAGAAGCTATTTTAAATCTGAGGTGTGTCTTGGTTTGTTCAGGGAAGCTATGCTCTAAACTCCATCTTCTAGACTCCTGAAATACTCAGACAAGGTAGGGCGATCTCTGTCCTCTCTCTCTCTGTCTGTCTGCTGTCTGGTGCTCTCTCTCTCTCTCTTTAAATTTTTTATTTTATTATGTTTTAAATTTTTAAAATCACTTCTCCTCACCTCGTGCCTTTTCTTTCTCCTGCTAATTTCAGAAACTATTTTAAATATGAGGTGTGTCCTGGCATGTTCACGTGGCACTCTAGTGCATCATGCAGTTTCATTTTTACCTTGAAAAATTTGTTTTGTTCTCTTTTTAGGTTGTTTTTGTCTAGTTTTTTTTTTTTTTCCTTTTCCTTTTGTTTTTTTTTTTTTTTTTTTTTTCCCCTACTCTGCTCTTGACTCTCTAAAAAATGAGTGTCTAGATAGGCCTAGGTGCATAGTAGCCAAGCATCTGAATACTTTTAGAGTCATTGAAATCCTCAATGCTTATTGAACATTTTGCTTTAAGGAAGAAACTTTTTTTTTGGAGAGGTTTTTGTTCTAGGGCTCATGCGCTCACCAAAAAGACAGAGAGAGACAGAAAGACAGAAAGCAAGAAATCACCCCCCGGAAGGATGGCCATATCACAATCCCTTCTCCTCCACTCTCCTCTCAGGATCTTGGGCACACATGCATATGTGCCCGGCGTGAGTTTAAGTCACCAGATCTGGGACTCAAACTGCGGTCGGCTACATGGGAGTCCAGCGACATAGCCATTACGCTAACTGCTGGTCTCACAGAAACTTTTTTTTAATAGATCTGAACTTATAATCTCTTTCTGTGGATACGTTGCAAAGCACAGTAGAGGAGAGATTTTGTCTCAGAATGAACAGAAACCACCACAGAGGCACAAGAAATATAAGAAACCAAGAAAATATCTCCCCCTAAAGGAAAAGAACAATCCTTCATCATCCACAGACAGTATAGTAGAACTTATGGAAATGTCTGATAGAGAATTCAGAATATTCATAGTGACAAAACTAAATGAGATGCAAGAGCTGAGAGACAGTGAACTCCAGAAGATGCAGAAGAAAGAGACAATGAGTTCCAGGAAGTGAAGAAATTCTTACATGATCTGAAAGAGGAAGTACAAACCATAAAAAAGAATCAAATGGAGCTATTAGAGATGAAAGCTGCAATTCAGGAAAGCAAAACCTCCCTCGAACGTATTAAAAGCAGATTAGTCCATGAAGATCAAATCTCAAATGCTGAAAACAAAAACCTCTGATCTAGAAAAAAACAACCAAACAAAAAAGAAAGAAAGAAACTAAGAAAATAACCAAAAAAAAAAAAAAGAGAGAGAATACTATACAAGAAATACTAGACACCATTAAGCACCTAAACATGCAGATAATCAGTATCCCAGAAAGTGAAGAAACTAATAAGGGCATTGATAATCTATTCCATGAAATCCTGGAAAAAATCTTTCCAAATTTAGAGAGGCATTCAAATATCCAGGCCAAAGAAATACAAAGGACCCGTAAATAGAATCAACCCAATATCTTCTCCAAGGCACATTATAGCCAGATTGGCAAAATCTGCAAAGACAAGATACTAAAATTGGCAAGAGAAAAATGTCAGGTTACTTATAAAGGTTATCCCATCAGGCTATCATTAGACCTCTCATCATAAACAATGCAAGCAAGGAAAGAATGGGAAAAGATATTCAAAGTGAAAAACAGTTTCAACCAAGAATATTATACCCAGAAAGATTATCCTTCATCTGGAAAGAAAAGATTAAAACATTCTCAGAAAAACAAGACCTGAAAGAATTTGCCAATACTGAACCTTCTCTTCAAGAAGTTCTGAAAGGAGTGCTCTACCAGGAAAACTAAAGACACACATACAGAAATAAGAGTACAAAAAACAACCAAGAAAATGACCAACTTAATGCTAGGGACAAGAAATATCAATAATAATGTTGAATGTTAACTTCCAGGATTTAAACGGAAAGATCGGACCTTAGTAACACTGCAAATTCAACAGCAGAGAGATCAAACATAAGACTGAACTTGTGAAATAGAATTTTATGACTTTTGAGTAAAACATTACTGATTTTTTTTTACTATGCTTTCCCAATTTAAGGATTTTGGTTTCTTTTGAGCTGTTGATAGGTTCAGCAATCTGTTAAAATATTTTTTCTTCTTGTTTGTTTCTTTAAATGGAAACATAAACTTTTCTTCCTTCCTGCCCCTTTTGGAATTGGAAAATATTTGGGAGTATTATTATTTTGTGGCATAAAGGTTATTTGCGTAAGTTCAATAATATCTGTTGCATTGAATCAGAAGTGGGAAATACTCATTATTGGACAGGCTTTGACTGGGATGTCACATCTGAATATTAATCCGTAAACTATGGAACTAAGGTAGAGCTCAAGTAAGCCAACAGAAGCTCTTGGAAAGATGGCCTGACACCATAAACAGTTCTGCCCAGGAGAAGAGGATTAGAGAAGCTATATGAAAGAATTTGCACCATGAAATAACCTGGACTTTTCCAGCCCTGCATTGTAATCAGTAGAGGTTGCAAAAGAGCCACATGACCAGAGGATTATCTTGAGGAAGACTTTGAAGGAAGAAAAAGAAACTGATCTTTGCTAGTAGATGGTATACCACAGAATACTTGGTAGGCAGGGCTGAATTGAAAAGGTTTATGTGTGACTTGTGTGCTGGGCATTTGCTTTTCAGCAGTTTGAGTAGTTGACATGTAAATATTTTCTCAAAAATATTTAAAACCATACTATCTCTGTTGTTATAGAGTGACAAATAAAATTATAGCAAATATTTTTAACATTATCTTTAAAATTCAGTATTTTGAAATTTTGAAAGTTTTTTTTTACTAACTGTCAAGAACTATGGAGTATGAGTAAAAATGTTTTGATATGTAAAGTAAATGTGGGAAAATGTAAAAAAGAAATAATAAAAAATTAATAAAAAATAAAAGAAAGAAAGCCACCAGGTCTGGGACTCAAATTGTGGTCAGCCATGTGGGAGTTCAGCACCTTTAACCACAATGCTACCTGCTGGCCTCTGTAGCCCGAGTTTTTGGTATAATATTAAAGAAATTATTGCAAAGTCTGTGTCAAGGAGATTTCTTCCTATGTTTTCTTTTTGGAGTTTTATGGTTTTAAGTCTTATGTTAGGGCTTTGATCCATTTTGAATTGACTTTTATGTATGACACAAGACAGGATCCAATTTCATTCTTTTGGATGGAGAAACCCACTTTTTCTACCACCACTTATTAAAGAGACTATCCTTTCCTCATGTGCCTTTTTGGTGCCCTTGTTAAAAATTAGTTCACCATATATATTTGGATTTATTTTGGGACCCTCTTCTGTTAGTCTGTGTGTCTATTTTAACATCATTACCATATCGTTTTGATTACTGTAGCTTTATAATATATCATTTGAAATCAGGAATTGTAATGCTTCTAACTTTTCTCCCCCTTCTGAATTGCTTTGGCCATTTGGGTTCTTTTATGGTCCCATTTAGATTTAGGATTGTTTTTCTATTTCCATGAAGAATGTCATTGGGATCTTGATATGATTACATTGAATTTGTGTATTACTTTAGGTAATGTGAACATTTTAGTAATGTTAATTCTCCTGGTTCTAGAGCATGGAATATCTTGATGTCCTAGTTTTCAGTATATATGTCTTCCATGTTCTTGGTTAAATTTATTACTAAGGTTTTTGTTTCATTTTTTTTTGATGCTGTTATAAATCAGATTGTTTTCTTAATTTCTTTTTTTTTTGGCTATATTGTTATTTGCAGATTTAAAAAAATTTATATATTTTTTATTATTATACATTAAATCACTATGCATCATTTAGATTGTGAAGAGACTTTATCCAGCATGATATACACCTCAGTCCAGCCCAGTTGAGACCACCATATACAGATTTTTGTATTTTGATTTTATATCCTGCAGGTTTTCTGAATTCATTTATTAGATCTAACAGTGTTTTGGTGGAGTCTTTGGAGTTTCTAAAAAGATCATGTCATCTGCAGATAGGGATAATTTTGCTTCTACTTGTCCAGTTTTTTTATACATTTTATTTCTTTTCTTTGTCTAATTGTGCTTGATAGTACTTTGGCACTATGTCAATAGGAATGGCAAGAGTGGGCATCCTTACCTTGTATTAGATCTTAGAGGAAAAGCTATCAGTTCCTCCCCATTGATTATGATGCTAGTTGTGAGGGGCATTTTTTGGTTTTTATTTTTTAATAAGTGGCCTTTATAATGTTGAGGCTCTTTCTTCCTTTTTAGTTTGTGTGTGTGTGTGTGAAATAGAGCATATGCACTTGCAGAGAGAGCCAGAGAGAGAAAGAGAAAGTGAGAAATTGCTCTCCAGAGGAGATGATCATGTCATGATCCCTTCTCCTCTGTTCTCCACTTGGGATTTTTGGCAAGCAGGCACATGTGCCCAGCATGTTTTTCTTATTTATTTATTATTATTATTATTAATATTAATACATTCAATAGCTATACATCACTCAGATTGTAAAGAGACTTTACCCAACATGATATATACCTCAGTCCAGCCCAGTTCAGAATACTATACACATCCTCATCAACAGATAATAAACCATCAAGCCACTAGGTCTGGGACTTGAACTGCACCGTTGGCCTTCTGGGATCCTGTGCCTTAACTACCACACCACCTGCTGACCAGGAACTTTCCTTCTATAAAAATTTTAGGAGTTTTTATCAAGAAAAAAAATCTCGACCTTTTTTGTCTTTTGTGTTTTAATTTCCTATAGGTCATGGGCACTTAGTAGAGATAAATATATAGAGAGATATAGAAAGAGGGAAAGTAAGAAAGCACCCTCCTGCCCAGGGATATGGCCACACCACAATCTTTTCCCTCTATTTCCCTCTCAGGATTTTGGATCCACATGCACATGCACCCAGCATGTTTTTCAAGCTGCTGAGTCCAGGACTCTACTGCACAGTCAGTCTTATGGGATCCAGCTACCTTAACTTGTGCCACCCACTGGTCCCCCCAAATCTTGAACTTTTTTTAATGCTTTTCCTGAGTCAACTGCTATGATCGTGTGGTCTTGTCTTTCAGTCTGCTAATGTGATGTATCTAACTGGTGCTTTCTGTATGTTAAACCAGTCTTGCATGCCAAGGATAAATTTCACTTGATCATGATATATAATATTTTTGATGTGTTGTTGATTTCATTGATAATATTGTATTGATGACTTTTGTATTATTGTTCATCAGACACATTGACCTATAGTTTTCTTATAGTCTTTGGCTTAGGTATCAGGATGATGATGGTCTTTTAAGTTGTGTTAAGAAATATTTTGTTCCCTGGGACCAGCAGTTAGCATAATGGCTATGTTGCTGAACTCCCATGTAACCGACCATGGTTTGAGTCCTGGACCCAGTGGCTTAAACTCATGCCAGGCGTGTGTGCGTGCATGCCCAAGATCCTGAGAGGAGAATGAAGGAGAAGGGATTGTGGCGTGGCCATCCCCCCAGGGAGTGATTTCTCTCTTTATGACTCTCTGTCTCTCTCTGTCTTTCTGGCAAGTGCACATGCCCTATAGCAAAAACTTCTCAAAAAAAAAAAAAAAGAAAAAGAAAAAAAGAGAAACATTATGTTCCCAGCTGTTTTAGAAAATTTTAAGAAGTATGGGTGTTAATTATTTTTTAATAATTATTTTTATTTAACTTTATTTATTTGTTTATTTATTTTAATTTGACCAGAGAGGGATAGAGCAAGAGAGAGAGGGAAGGTGAGAAAGCTAGTTACCAGGTCCAAGACTCAAACCATCGTTGGCCATGTGGGAATTCAACTCCCTTAACCACCATGCCACCCACCTGCCAGCCCTACTTCTTCTTAAAAGTTTGGGAAATTTTATTGATAAAAACCTTCTGATCCTAGACTTTTTTTTATTGGGAGGCTTTAATAACTACTTTAATCTATTGTTTCTTATTGGTCTGTTCAGGCTTTCTATTTTTTCCTGATTCAACTTTAGTAAGTTGTGTATTTCTAAAAATTTACCCATCTCCTCAATGTTATCAAATTTGTTGACCGATAATTGTTCATAATAGTCTCTTATGATCATTTTTATTTCTGTTATTTGTTATAATGGCTCCATTTTAATTTCTGATTTTATGTATTTGTATTTTTTTTCCTGTAGTTTACTTAAGACCTTGTCAAACTTTTTTTTCCCCTAGAAAACCAACTCTTAGGTTTATAGATTTTGTTCATATGGTTTTTCTGTTCTTTATTTGATTTACTTATGTTCTGATCTTTGTTATTTCCTTTTTTTTTTTTCTAACTTTGAGTTTAGTTTGTTTTTCTTTTTATAGTTCTTTGGGGTATAATGCTAAGCTTTTTGTTTGGGATTTTTCTTCTTTCATAATATTGGCAATTACTGCTTAAATTTCCCTCTTAGAATGTTTTTGGTGCATCCCATAGATTTTGGTATGTTGTGTTCCATTGTTGATTTCAAGATATCTTTTAATTTCCCTTTGGATTTATTCTTTGACCTGTTGGTTGTTGAGAAGCATGGTGTTTACTTTCCAAATATTAATATTTGTGAATTTTCTAGTTTTATACCATTGTGGTAAAAAGTAACACTTGGTATGATTTCAATCTTATTAATTTGTTAAGACTCTTTTGTGGCCTAGCACAGGTTCTATACTGGAGAAAGTTTCATGCACACTAGGAAAGAATTTGTATTCTGCTTTGGATGGGAAATTCTGTATATATTTGTTAGGTCCTTTTTGTAAAAAGTTCAGTTAAATTCTAGTATTTCCTTATTAATTTTCTGTCTCATTGATCTTTCCATTGTTGAAAGTAGAACACTGAAGTACCCTACCATTGTTATATAGCTACTTATTTCTACCTTCATGTCCATTAATATTTGCTCATACATTTAGGTTCCCTGATGATTAGTGCATATATACTTACAATGATTATACCTGTTTGGTGAATTCAGCCCTTTATAATAAAATAATGACCTTGTTTGCTTATTGTGACATTTTTGACTTGAAGTCTATTTTGTCTGATGTAAATATAGCCACTCCTGTTCTCTTTGGTTACTTTTTGCATGCAATATCTTTTATCCCTTCTTTGCGACCTACATGTGTCCTTAAAGCTAAAGTGGGTCTCTTGTGTACAGTATAGTTGGACCTTGGTTTTTAAATTCTTTGAGCTACTCTATAGCATGTTATTATAACATGTCTTTCAAATGAAAGGGTGGATGAAGATGGTACTCACTTTATCTTTTCTCAGAACCAAGACATGAGTGTTCTTGTGTAAAACCCTCAGCTCACAGTAAAGATATAATAAATGTTTGTTATTAGCTATTGCTGTGCAGCTGTGTGTATGATAATAGGATAAATGCGATAGGAAAGTCCTTTTAACAAAGGTTCTTTTGGAAGATGCTGCATGCCAGCCTTCTTTTTGAGATTCAAAATGTTCATGAAAGGCTCTGAGAAGGCCTGGAGTAAACTTGCTTATATCTTTCAAAACACATTAAAAACTTGAAGGAATGATGTTTTATATGATGCTTTAGATCTTTGCTACTCAAACTAACATCAGCATCATGTGGAAGCTTATTAGAAATTCAGTCTTAGACCTTACCCAAGACCTATGAAATCAGAAGGTGTACATTTTTAAAAAAAGGTTACTTTATTTAACTTCATTTATTTATTTTTAATTTTCACCAGAGAGGGGGAGAGAGAGAGAGAGTGAGTTTGAGTGAGATACCAGGTCCGGAACTCGGACCGCAGTTGGCCATGTGGGAGTCCAGCACCCTTAACCACCACACCACCTGCAGGCCCCAAGAAGGTGTACATTCTAACAAGAATCTCCAGGGGATTCAAAACACATTACAGTGTAAGAAGCACTGTATTAGGAAGAATTGCTCAGGGGGATACATGAGGCATGTGAGCCAGAGTCTGCACCCTCAAGAGGACTCCAAGATCTCATATACCTGAAACCAGTAAGGGATAATGTAAACAAATATGTACTAAATTATTTGTAATTTAATGTATGATTTACATCATAACACTTATTAGTTATTGAGCACTTTTCCCATAGGGTCTCTGATCTTCACAATAGCCTTGTAGGTTCTATTGTAAGTACAGTTTACCCCAGGTTACCTGTTAAGCCTCTCAGACCCTCTGACCAATGATGAAGAAGAGGAGACCCTGTTTATTCATTTGAGATATCCCTATTTATCTCTCTTGACAATGCTAAACTTATTGTTCTTCAAAGCTCTCTTGGGCACTGTCCCTTTCTAACACTGTCAGGCTCAGCAGTGATGGAATGTGAATCTCCTTAAAGAACTGACTGGTGTTGGTGCTTTTGGTAGTCTGTGGCCTCATCCCTACCCCATTTTTTTTGGGAAAAATGAGTCTAGGTACATTGTAGGTGTTTAGAAGCCTCCTAAAGAACATTAATTTGTACCAGTTATTAGGAACTGGGTACTTGGAATCCCTTTTTGCAGGACTAGCAGATGGTGTAATGGTTACATTGCTGGACTCCTATGTAGTTGACTGTGGTTTGAGTCCCAGACATAGTGGGTTAAAACTCATGCTGGGTGTGTGTGCAGGTGTGCCTAAAATCCCGAGAAGAAAATGGAGGAGAAGGGATTGCAGCATGGCCATTCCCCCTGGGGGTGATTTCTCATTTCTATCTCTCTGTCTCTCTTTGCCTCTCCGACAAATGCACACGCCCAATAACAAAAATCTCTCTTATAAAAAAAGAAAAAGATTATTTGCAAGAGTTGTTTTTATTAGCATGCTGGATTTAGGTTTCTGTTAAATAATGCCCTGGTGGGTGAGTTGGAGGGAGAGTTTATTGTCTATGGGAGAGTGCCTTAATCAAGGGTAGCGTTGCACAAAGAGTCAAATTAGGAAGCAGATAATCAATGCAGTGGTCCAGTTTCAAAAGGCATCACAGGAAATAAGAGAGGGAAAATCATATTGCCCAGAATGCCTCTTAAGAAGACAGCAGGACATGGTTGGAAGGAATACTTAGGCTGCTTTGATGGTGATGGGGTGGGGAGCAGTCATACTCTCTCAAGAACAGATACTCAATTACCTTATAGGTGAGTGGAGTCTTACTACTGGATTTTGCCCCATGAACTATGCAATCTTGGGCCTGGAGCTCAGTTCTCCGGGCAATAGAGGAAAGGCTCCAGAGATTTAGACAAAGCTTTTAATAACCCTGTTAAGTTTGTCTGTTCACTTATGTTACTCGTAACATGGATCAGTCATTCAGCCATGTGTTCAATAAGCATTTATCTGGCTTTTACTGTGCTATGGCCTAGTCCAGATGCTAAAGTTGTAATAGTGACCATAACAGATAAGATTCTTATCTCTCAGGAACATTCTAGTTGTTGTTTATGACAGACCATAAACAAATGAGCAGAATAATTTCAGGTTGTGCTAAGGGTTGGGCTGACCAATGACTTAGAAGTTGGCTGATTATGGAGACTCTGTTCAAACAGGGATGAAGATGAGTCCCTGGGCCAATCAAGTGCTCTCTTTTGGAAATTTGGACTAGAGATATGGGCAAAAATGGTTATTAGCTGTAGGAGGGAAAAAACAAACAAACAAAACCTCTCTCCTGCCCCAAAATGATTAGTAGCTGTAGGTGGGGAAAAAACAAAACCTCTCTCTCTCTACCATGGCCCATTACAATGAGTACACTTGGCTCTCCATATGCACAGGTTCTATTTCCACAGATTTAACCAACTGCAGCTCAAAATACTTGGAAAAAATTACAAAATTTAAGAATATAAATAACAATTCAATATAACAGTTATTTACATGCATTTATATTGCATTAGGTATTATAAATAATCTAGAGATGATTTGAAGTTTATGGGAGGATGCATATAGGTCACATGCACATGCTTTACCATTTTGTTTAAGAGACTTAAGCATCCACAGAATTTGGTATCTGAAAGGGTCCTGGAGCCAGTCCTTCTAGAGTACAGAAGGGTGACTATACTTCTACTTTTGGAAATAGTGAGGAAGGCATCAATCTATCCTCCCTCCTTTCTCTCTCATTCTACCAAATCAGGGGTGGGGAATAGCTGGTCTATTGGCAAGGCTAGGGACAGTGCCTGAGCATGACCAGCTGAGTCTCTTCTTCAAGTTCTGGTTTCAGAGTTTCCCTGGTATAAGGAACATCCATTCTCAGCTCTTGCTTCTATGTCATAGATGACCTACTCTCCATAAACTTCTTGCTTGGGGGGTGTGGAACAGGCTTTCAGGGGAACTCAGCTTCTCTGCTTAGGTAAGTCTTAAGATCTAGATTTATAAAGAAAGTGCAGAGATCTTGCCTCCGGTCCCATCTACGCTATGTTCTTCTGAATCTGATATTTTCATCCTAATTTGACTCCTATGGCTATTTACCAATTGGATCAGAATCAATGGGGGTTGAAAGAGATATGACTGGAAACTCAGAGACCTCAGTGGAACCAGAAATCTGTCAAAGAGAGACAAGATGGAGAGAACAAGTGGGTTGCACTAGCAATAGATCTCTAGAGGGAAGAGGCAAAAACATTCTGCAGATCAGGCAGTGATACCCCAATCACTAGAGCTGTTCTCTGATTCTGAGCCACCTTCATATTCCAGTGTGGTCTGGCTAACTGATTGTTCCACAGTTCCTCGGAGGGCCTATTTCTGCTGTTAAAACCTTGAAACACTTCCTTGCCTGTTTTAGCTTGAATGAATTCTTGGCAACCAGAAGAATCTAGCTAACATGCAATGAAAAAGCCTATGGTAAAGACCTCCCACATCCTCAGAGCTTCAGTATGCCTCAACCATCATTTTGTTGTTGTTGAAACTCTAGCATATGCCAGTTCTCTTTCTAAACCTTGAGAATAATAACAGTTAATAGTTACGGTATTTACTCATATCAAACACTTTTTTCAAGCTAATCTTAGCACTTCTCATCCTAATAATACAACTCTTTTTTTTTTTTAATTGCTATAGGGTATCTGTGCAAGAGAGAGAGAGAGAAAGAGAAACTAATGGAGTATGGTCTTGTCACAAGCCCTCCTTCTCCTCCATTTCTCCATCCTGTCAGGATTTTGGGCATGCACACAAATGTACTGGGCATGTCTTTCTTTCTTTTTTCCCTTCTTTTGCCTCAAAGAGTGACATTATTCAAAGAAAAAAATGACAAGCTGTCCATCCCTTGACTCTCTTCCCTCCCCCCTCCTGCTGCTCCCTCAGCCCTCCCCAAGACTAAACCCTGGCTGGGGTAAGGTTGCAGGACACCCTTCTCAGATGAGACCAGCAATGTTGAGGGGCATCTCTTTGATGGAGGTGTTGTAGAAGGTCTTAATGTCACGAAGAGTCCTCTTGTCTTCTTTTGTTACCATGTTAATAGCCACACCCTTAGGCCAAATTGTCCACCACGGTCAATTCTGTGGATATAGTTTTCCCTGTTGGTGGGAAGGTGATAGTTGATGACTAAAGAAACTTGTTGCACATCAATACCTCTGGTCAGCAGGTCAGTGGGGATCAATACTCTACTGGAGCTAGAACAGAACTCCCTTGTGATTATATCTCGTTCCTTTTGGTCCATACCTTCATGCATGGCAGAGACAGTGAGGTCTTGGGCGTGCATCTTCTCAGTGAGCCAATTCACCTTCCTTCAGGTGTTGATGAAGATGATCACCTGGGTGATGGTCAGGGTTTCATGCAAATCACACAGCATGTCCAGCTTCCATTACTCTCATTCCACACTGATGTAGAATTGGCAGATACCCTCCAGGGTCAACTCTTCCTTCTTGACAAGAATCTGAATAGGGTCCCTATAGTTCATGAACTTTTTGGTCGCCTCAAGCACATCAGAAGGCATTGTAGCTGACAGCAAAACCACCTGGGTTTTGCTATTGAGCTTTTGGAATATGTCATAGATCCAGTCCTTGAATCCATGGCTTAACACCTTGTCAGCTTTATCCAATAACATCTTGATATATTTGGGAGACAGGTATTCCCAGTTAAGTACCCCTGCGGCCAGGGGTACCCACCATGATGTGGAGAGCTTCCATTTGCAGCTTCTGCACCTCAGCATGCATGTTGGTGTTCCCAATACAGGCAAGACAGTAGGCATCTATGTAATCTCCTAATGCCCTGACCACCTTCTGTATCAGTTGGGCCAATTCTTGAGTGGATGCCAGGACCAAAGCCTGGGTGGCCTTTAGATCTAATTCAATCTGCTGCAAAATCAATATGGCAAATATGGCTGTTTTCCCAGTCCCAGATTGGACTTGAGCAATCACATAATAACAAGGAAGAATGGCTGGCCCACTGCTGGATGGCAGAGGGCTTCTCAAAACCATAGGCATAGGTGCCACAGAGAAGGGACTCTGAGAGGTTCATGTCATCAAAGCTGTCAGCAATCTTGTTCCAGTTACTCTCCAGTTACCTTTGGGCTCCATTCTATTGGAGCCATTGTCACTGGATTGGGAATCCTGACTCACAGACATGATCCTTAGAAACTAGGCACTGGGCATGTTTTTCAAGTTTCCAGGGATTAAAACTGTGGTTGGCCATATGGATCCATTTACCTTAACCATTGTGCTCCAGGGCTAGACCATAACACAATTCAATAAGTAAAATAATTTCCATTATAGATGAGGACCCTGAGGTACAGGATGTTTAAGGAACGTGCTCAAGATCTCACAGCTAGCAGGAGTTATCGCTCCTAATTTGGATTCTTCCAGAAGCAGCCCTTGAGACAAGAATTTGAATGTAAGTAAAGGAGAGAGGAAGTGAGACAGGAAAGGGATGAGAGCTACTCCAGGATGAATTATCTATCAGTTCAGCTACTACTGTGGGCATCTGGAGCCTAATCCAACGGGGGAAACTCTGGGAGCCAGGTGAACATATATCTTAGAGATATCCTGTCTGAAAGTTGAGGGCAGTGTGTGTGTGTGTGTATATATATATATATACACACACACACGCACTTCTGAAAGGCATTGAATAAGTTTGTTGTGGCTAAGGGGTTGGGTTCATTCACCCATCTGCCTGGCTATACAGATAGCAAAGCAAACACCATCATCAGAAAGTCCACAGGTAAAGGAATAGAAGTGTTGGCCATTGGAAGTGGTAATGGTAGGGGGTTTGGTGTGGCAAAGAGGCAATTGCTTACAGGTAGATTTGAATTGGAGCTCAGGGACCGGTGCTTTCAGGTGGCCTAGAATTAGAATTCAGGGGCAAGTGCTTACAGGTGAATCTAGAATTGGAATTCAGGTACAGGTGCTTATAGGTGGGTCTAGAATTAGAAGGGGCAAGTACTTACAGATGGACCTAGAATTGGACTTCAGGGACAGGTGCTTACAGGTGGGTCTAGAATTGAACTCCAGGTGCCCTGGCATCATATCTGCTCTCTTAGCCACTCTACCATATAAATAGGGCTCTGCTCTTCCCTCAAGGAGCTCACATGGGGGAACAAGGTAGGAACCCACTTCCTTCTTGCAAGGCGGCCTGTTTAGACTTTGATGGAGTGGAAGGAGCCACAGTCAGAATGTGCAGGATTCTGCTAGGATTGAGATTCTACGAAGCTTCTCTGAGGAGGTGAACATGAGGCTGGGCCTTGAAGAACAGGCTGAAAAATGGGGAAAAAGATTAAAAATATCCCAGCTACCACAGAGAGGTATGGGGAACAGGTCTGGCTACAGCTGGGGAGAACAGAGACATACATTTGGTTGCAACTTAGCACCCAAGTGAATAGAGTACCAGGAACCCAGCAGTAGTACTGAGCATATTAACAAGGTTTACCCTGTGCTGGGATTTCTAATACATAATCTCACTTTAGCCTCCTGGTAATCTCCAGCCACAAGTCATCCTTCAGTTCCCTCCTTTCAGATGGGTAAGGTGAGGCTCAGCAAGAGAATGATTTTTTATTTTTGAATCAGATAGCTAGCAAGTGGCATGCCACAATTGAACCCGGACAGTCTGCATCCTGAGCACACATTCATGTTCATCCTCATAGTGACTTTTGAAGGACCTTATAGTTGATGAAAGAGATCTGAACTTGACTTTGTAGAACGGGGGACTGATTCAAGAGACTATTCAGACAAGGAGCCAGTAAGACGTGGTGACCAAGTGAAGGTGGCTCAAGCTTTGTAGAGATTTGCAGCACAGAGGAAGGAAAGAGATGTAGGATTTAGATTAGACCCACCTTTTTTTTTGGGGGGGGGGAGGTTTTTGCTATAGGGCACGTGCGCTCACCAGACAGAGACAGAGACAGAAAGTGAAAACTCACCCCCCCAGGGGGATTGGCCACGCCGCAATCCCTTCTCCTCCGTTCTCTTCTCGGGATCTTGGGCACGCACGCACACGTGCCCGGTGTGAGGTTTAAGCCACTGGGTCCGGGACGCGAACTGCAGTTGACTACATGGGAGTCCAGTGACATAGCCATTACGCTAACTGCTGATCCTGAGACCCACCTTTAATATTGGTTGTGTGTGTGGTTGAATGCTGTCTTGGCTCATTTGTGAACTCCTAGAGGCCAGTCAATGCTTGAACAGCTAATTAAATCTACACTCCAACAAATTCTCTTACGGAACTCACACAATAGGGAACTACGCTGTACTGGTACCCTAAAAGTCCAGGGCCGGGTACAACTAGAGACAGCCTGATTTGCTGTGTGGCCCACAGAGTTATTCAAATTAGCCAGTCCTCACAGAGTCCATGAAACCTAGCTAATCTCACCCTGCTGCCAATGTCTACGTTGCCACCTATAGTCCAGCTTGCTGTCACACGGTCCCTAGTGCAAACCTCCTGTGGCCCTGCGTGCAACTTTCTCCGCTTTGGTGCTGTAAGTAACGGTGTTCTGCCACGTATCTGTCTGCGTATCATTGCATTGTGTCCTGCCATCAAAAGAATCTTACCTACCACCCACCACCTGGGCTTGAATCCCAGGTTCTGCCATTAATCACCAAGTGAGTGATCCTGGGAAAGTTGTTCACCTTTCCAAGTCTACGTTTTTTTTAATGTATAAAACAGGGTTGATAATTTATGCCAAGGAGAGAAGAAAATTAAATAATGTAGGCAGTCCCTGGCTTAGACCCTATCTCTACCCTCTTCTTATTTTCACAAAGGGCCCGTTTGGACATGGGAGAGCAAGGCTGAGCAAGTGTTTTCAGCTGGGAACTTGCTTGGGGGTGGGGAGGCATCCCAATGACCTGGAAATAAATCAAACCTCAAAAACTAAGTTTGATACAAAGCAGGATGCTGGGTGAAGGGGAATGCAGTTGGACACCTGTTTTTCTTTTGAACAACATGAGGCCTAGACAGTGCAGGAGGTTAAAATGGACAGAGTGAAACTGCTGGATTTGTTGGTTCTTGATACTATTATTATTTAATTGTTAGAAGGTGTGTGCACTCTCCAGAGAGAGTGAGGGAAAGGGAGAAAGCGCCTCCCAACAGGGCATGGTCACACTGCAAGCTCTTCTCCACCATGTGTCCATCCTGTCAGGATTTGGGGCACATGTGGGAGGCCACACATACACAGTTGGGACCACTATGGTCAGGATTTGAACTCTTGGTTTGTCGGGGAAGTCATGACACATTTTTGCATAGGAAAAGACATCCTGATTTTCCTGATGATCTAATAATAATAGGTCACGTTATACCCAGTTCTCTTAACTACTAGGTTACAGGGCTGGCCTGCTTCTTAATATTGGGTCATTGAGAAAGTCACGACATATTTTTCTATGCAAAAATGTGTCATGACTTTTCAGATGACCCAATATTTTTAAAATAATTATTTAAACTGTGTTGTTATTTTCCAATTTGACTGGGGGTGGGGAGCGAGAAAGGAAGCCACCAGGTCCAGGACTTGAACCATGGTTGGCCATGTGGGAGTCCAACATCTTGAACCACCATGGCACCTGTCGGCCCCTCAATATTATTAAAAGTGATAATAAATCTAAATATATATCCCATCTATTTCTTTTTTAAGAATTATTTTATTTAACTTTATTTTTAATTCGACCGAGAGAAACAGAGTGAGAAAGTGAGAAAGCAAGCTGCCAGGTCTGGGACTCAAACTGTAGTCGGCCATGTGGGAGTCCAGCACCCTTAGCCACCATGCCACCTGCCGGCCCCTATCCCATCTATTTTATCTACTGGGAAGACCCTTGCTGATTAAATCCTGCCTCATATACATCAGCAAAAGAGACTTTCAGTGGGGGGTTGTTGGGATGCTTAGGGGAGACCCTCGCACGAACAAATGAGCTGTTGGTGCTGTAGGCATGCTTTGCCTTTTTGGCACCTGTACCCACATTTCCTCTTGGGCTATACATTCCAGAAAGTGGCTGAGCAGGCTTGTTCAAATTCAGAGATGTTTCTGCTACAGGGCAGGAAACACACCCCGTCCAAATGGCTGTTGAGGAGGAAGAGAGACTGCAGATTACAGCATGGGGCTCCCTCCCATCCTCCACTGCAGTGTCCTCCCCACGGCACGCTGTAGAGGGAGATCCCCATGGGACCATCAGCATGGAAAGCACCAGCCTGTTTTCCACGCATGGGGGCACATAGATGCACCCGGAGTCAGCCATTCCCCAACCTGGTTGTCCGGAATCTTATATCTAAATCATGTTCCTCAAAATTTAATAAATGAGGTTTAATAGGATGCACTCGGGCGGCACTGATGAAATCTGTTGTGGAAAATATTACAATTTCATTGTTTTTATATCACCTCCTTGGAAACTGCTTCTTATCACTTCCTCGCCTCCCCCTTTGCCTCTCATTTTCGGGATTTTAAGTTTTTAGTTTAGCTTTGGAATCTGCGAGGACCCTGGAGAGTGATTTCCTCTTTCTCCTCTCCATTACCCATAGCAAGAAAGGGCTGGCCGCCTTGGTCTAAGCTATGCTGGCAGTAAACAAAGTTGTAAACAGTTGTTTTAAAAAATAGTTGGTTTCAGATGAAGAATTTCTGTATTCAATTTGTCTCGTGGAGCTAGAATGACACAGTAACGCTTCTTCCCGGGGAAAGATGTGGGACATTTCAGCTTCGGCACACACCTGTCACCATGGCATGGACACCCAGTGCTGGGAGGGGCAGATGAGATCATTTGAACCACAGAGAACCTGCTCCCTGTGTGGGGCACTGTGCCCATAGAATTAGATGGTTTCATCTTTAGGATAACCCTAGAAAGTAGGTCGTTTTATTGTCACCAGTTACTAAAAAGGCTATTGAGGCTCAGGGTTGTTGAGTAACTTGTTTAAAACACTCAGCATCAAGTGGTAGAGACAGGATTTGAAATGAAGTCTGTCTGGGTTTAAGACTTAGAGCCTTAGCTGCACATTCTGCTGTCTCCATTTACCGATAGGGAAACCGAGATTCAGGAGAGTAAAGTGTGGGTCTAGAGGTCAAATTCATTTGTTGCATCACCTTAGGCAAATTACTTACCATTCTGTGCCTTGGTTTCTGCATTTGTGAAATGGTGTGTTGTGAAAATGTGGAAAGAATAGATGTAACCTGCTTAGCAAATGTTTGTCGTGGAGTAAGTACTCAATAAATAGCCGTTGAAAAAGAAATCGCTGGCTCAAGGTCAGTGATAGAAATGCGTGTGGCTACAAGTAACTGAAGACCTGCCAGGCTTGTCAAGGGTTTTTATGTGGCTCATGAAACAGGAGGCTTGCTATTAGCTGCTCAAGATTTCGTCCACAAGTATATCCCCAGGAACTCAGGTTATTATTATTATTTAAGAAAGATTTTTGCTATAGGGCACGTGTGCTTGCTAGAGAGACAGAAATCGCCCCCCAGGGGGGATGGCCATGCCGCAATCCCTTCTCCTTCAGTCTCCTCTCGGGACTCTGGGCACATACATGTACACGCGGCCGGTGTGAGTTTTAAGTTGCTGGGTCCAGGACTTAAACTGTGATCGACTACATAGGGGTCCAATGACATAACCATGATGCCATTTGCTGTCCCCCCCAGACTTATTTTTATGCTCTACCATTCTCCATATTCATAATGTGGCTTGCTTTCTCATGGAAGGGTGAGGACTTAGCTTTCTTATAAGAGGAGGGACCATGAATGGCTGTGAAGGTCACATCCACAGTATTGGTTTATGGACTAAAGGTGTGTCTGAGTCGGGATTAGAACCCAGCTCTTACTAAGCCCAAAGCCTCAGGCTTCACCACAGCTCCACCTTTCCTCTGATCGCTGGTGTGGTTCAAGTGTGCAGAGGAAAACCGCTGCCCCAAGAGAAGCAGCAGCTGACTCATCATCACTGGGAAACAAGTTAGGGTTTGAGCCAGTTTTCCGATGTCCAGTCCAGCCTTTCCATTGTGCCGAGAGAGCCTCCCAATGAGGATTTTATGTTTACATAAATGGAAAAACCTCTCATTCTAAACCCCAGACCTTATCTTCAAACAAATAGGCCAGAGGATGTGACAGGGGCTGCAGGACAAAGTCATCTCAGGGGCAGTGCTAGCTTCAGACAACAGCATTTAATAACCCTTCTCTAGCTTCTGATTTTTCATGCCCAGAGCCCTTTGATGACTCTTGAATGCCTCAGATCACCCTTATCCCACTTCCGGGTCCCATGACCAGATCAGGTGTTACCCGTTATCATTGCGTTCTCATCCTGAAGGCCTCTGTGTGCTTCTTTCCCAGAGAATGCTCTTTATCACAGGTACATCCCCACTCTGGTACCCTATGGGCATCAGCAACATTGAATAAATGAATACATGAGCTCATGTGCTGAGTGAGTGCAAATCTGTGTGATGGATGTTCCTCTGAAAAAGCATTTTGTTTACATTTTGACCATAGGACACTTCCTTGTGCTCACTGGAGAGAGAGACAGAGACAGAAGGAAAGTGAGAACTCACTCTTTGGGGGGGGGATGGCCATGTTGCAATCCCTTCTCCATTTTCATTTTGGGATTTTAGGCATACATGCACATGTACCTGGTGTGATTTTTCAAATCACTGGGTCCAGGACTCGAACTGTAGCAGGCCATGTGGGAATCTAGTGCCTTAACCAACAAGCTACCTACTGGCCCCTAAAGAGTGTTTTTAAAGGGGGCCATCAGGAAACAATTCCTTCATCCAGGGATGACTCCACTAGGGAAGGTCCTGAGTCAGTCACAGGTGCCTGGATAGGGGATATTTAAGGGTGCTTCTAAAGGCCTCTCAGATTCTCCTGTTTCCTGGTTAGCCATGGATATGCCATAATTCTAGCTGAGAAGCTTGGGGATATGAGGTGTAGGGGCTACCTCCAAAGAACAGGTCACCTGATCTTCTAGGATCTTGGAGATAGGCTAAGTTAGAGATACTGCCTTGAATAGTCTCCAGGACTGTGTGTTGAAAAGCTGGTAGACAATAATGCTGCCAACCAGACTGATTGCCTAGGTAGGTTGAGATGTGAAGGTTGTGCACCCCAGGATGGCAGTGCATCTAATCTTAGAATGTATCCTTGCTGGGACCAGCAGATGGCATAGCAGTTACATCACTGGACTCCCATATGGCCAACCACAGTTCGAGTCCCAGACCCAGTAGCTTGAAAATCACACCAGGCACTTGTGCTTATGTGTCTAAGATCCTGGAGGAGGATGGAGAAGAAAGGATTGCAGTGTGGCCATCCCCTCTGGGGAGTGATTTCTCACTTTTCCTCTCACTGCTTGTCTCTGGTGAGTGCACACACTGTAAGGCAAAAACCTCTGGAAGAGGAATATGCCCTTGCCACCAGTACTCAGAAGGATTGTTATGTGCCCTGACTTCCCAGTTTTCTTGAATGCTTCTAGTGGGAGTCCTGTTAGGAGGATCTAGGATAGTTTTTGAACAGGATTTTTTTTTTTTTATTTTGCCATAGGGCATATGTGCTTACCAGAGAGAGAGAGAGAGAGGGACAGTCAGAAAGTGAGAAATCACTTCCAGGAGGTATGGCCATGCCACAATTCCTTCTCCTCCATTCTGAAATTTGGGGCATGCACACACATACTCACACCCAGTGTGATTTTCAAGCTGCCAGGTCTGGGACTCGAACTGTGATTGGCCATGTGGGAGTCCAGCGCCTTAACTACCATGCCACCTGCTGGCCCCTGGAGAAGCATCTTTCAGAAATAAAACTTAACATTCAGTTTACCATAGCAGTTAACAACAAATGCTCTAGAATCTCCTGTCTTGGCTCAAACCTCATACCATTTATTGTATGGCCTTGGGGAACATTATATAAATAATCTCCTATGACTATTATGAGTTTTGAATGAGATAATATACATTCTTAATTTTTTAAGATTATGGTTTCTGGTTTACATATATTTGGTGACTATCTTTGCAGGATGCAGTAAGGTTTTTTAAAGCATGCATACCATCTATAAAGGACATACACATATTCATCTTCAACATCAAACATTATATTATGATGTGCACATTTGATAATAGTTCTATTAGTTTTATAAAAAATATGTATTGAATTGTCTGTAATTTTTACTCTGCTGTGGTGTACCATTCCACAGCCTCTTTATCTTATTTGCATGCATTCTTGTGTTCATTAAAAATTTTCTCAAGAATGCCTCAACTACCCTCCAGCCTTCCACAGCTTCTGGTATCTACCATCACGGTCTCTATTTTGATATTTTCAAGTCCTTCAGTTTCTATTATAGAGTATGGAATTTGGTGTTTGTTTGTTTTTTGAGAGATTTTTGCTATAGGGTGTGTGAACTCATTAGAGAGACAGAAAGTGAGAAATCATCCCTGGGGGGATGGCCATGCCACAATCCCTTCTTCTCTACTCTTCGGATTTTGGGCACACTTGACACATGCCTGGTTTGAGGCTTAAGCCTCTGGGTCCAGGACTCGAACCGTGGTTGGTTATGTGTCCTTCTCCTCCATTCTGAAATTTGGGGCATGCACACACATACTCACACCCAGTGTGATTTTCAAGCTGCCAGGTCTGGGACTCGAACTGTGATTGGCCATGTGGGAGTCCAGCGCCTTAACTACCATGCCACCTGCTGGCCCCTGGAGAAGCATCTTTCAGAAATAAAACTTAACATTCAGTTTACCATAGCAGTTAACAACAAATGCTCTAGAATCTCCTGTCTTGGCTCAAACCTCATACCATTTATTGTATGGCCTTGGGGAACATTATATAAATAATCTCCTATGACTATTATGAGTTTTGAATGAGATAATATACATTCTTAATTTTTTAAGATTATGGTTTCTGGTTTACATATATTTGGTGACTATCTTTGCAGGATGCAGTAAGGTTTTTTAAAGCATGCATACCATCTATAAAGGACATACACATATTCATCTTCAACATCAAACATTATATTATGATGTGCACATTTGATAATAGTTCTATTAGTTTTATAAAAAATATGTATTGAATTGTCTGTAATTTTTACTCTGCTGTGGTGTACCATTCCACAGCCTCTTTATCTTATTTGCATGCATTCTTGTGTTCATTAAAAATTTTCTCAAGAATGCCTCAACTACCCTCCAGCCTTCCACAGCTTCTGGTATCTACCATCACGGTCTCTATTTTGATATTTTCAAGTCCTTCAGTTTCTATTATAGAGTATGGAATTTGGTGTTTGTTTGTTTTTTGAGAGATTTTTGCTATAGGGTGTGTGAACTCATTAGAGAGACAGAAAGTGAGAAATCATCCCTGGGGGGATGGCCATGCCACAATCCCTTCTTCTCTACTCTTCGGATTTTGGGCACACTTGACACATGCCTGGTTTGAGGCTTAAGCCTCTGGGTCCAGGACTCGAACCGTGGTTGGTTATGTGGGAGTCCATTGCTGTAACCATTATGCCATCTTTTGGTCTCTATTTGGTGTATGTTAACTGGGAACATAAGCAAACCATAAAAGGCAGATTACATATTTTTCTCATAGCACTTGATGCTTGCATTAGTCAGGGTTTGCTCAACAAACCGAACCAACAGAATATTTATTTATTTAAAGGGCTAATTGGCTCCCATGATTATAGAGGCTGACAAGTCCTCAGATTTGCAGGTGGTAAGCTGGAGACTCAGGAGAGCTGACAGTTTTGGTTTAGTCCAAAGTCAGGAAAAAACAGATGTCCAATCTGAAGGCAGACAAGCAGAAAGATCCCTCATATTGGTGGGAGGGTCAACCTTTTTTGTTCTATTCAGGAGCTCCTAAATCAGTCAATCTTCAGCTGATTACACGCGGCCCACTGACTCGAGCGAGTGAAATCTGTTCTACTCAGTCTACCAATTTCGTTGTTAACCTCATCCAGAAACACCCTCCCAAACTTCCCCAGAATAATATTTGACTAAATGTTGGGAGCACTCAGTCACCCACACAAGTTGGCACATAAAATTATCACAGTATTCAGCAATTATAAATATTGTTATTTTTATCGTTTTGGACTGCACATCAGTGTCTTCATCTCTATTGGGAGATAAGAATTCCAATCTTATTTACTTCTCAGGAACATTATGAGACATAAAGAGATAACGGTTATACTGTGCTTATCTTCGGAAGTGCTGTGTGACTCTAGACATATTCAGAAACCGACAGTAGAGGACTGGCCCAAATGACCTTGGACAATTTCTTTTACCTACAGAATTCTGTAGCCATTGAAGGACATCAATTGTGTACTAAACACTGCCCATAAGCTTTGGAAGATTCTAGAGAATATTAATTTCTATCTTTAGGACATTTATAATCTCATTAAGAGGATAGAATCTTTAAGAATCCACGGGTGCTTAGATTCCAGGCTAAGCTTAAGTGGAGACTGGGTATATGGCGGAGACTGACTAGATGCTCAATGACTCCATGATCCCTTATTTTTGTATGCCTGGAAAGATCAAATTTCCCAGGTTCCTTTGCAGTTAAGTTGTAACCACAAGACTAGGTTTTAGCCAATGAAACATAGGTGTCTGTGAAGATTCCTCCATGCTCTCTCTCTCTCTCTCCTTTCTTCTACAGTGACTGTGGAGGTCATATGTTGAAGATTACTGTACCTTACTGTATCCCCCGATAAAAAGAGCCTGGATCCCTGAGTTAGTGCTTGGAGGAGAGCCACCAGGAAGTCCTTCTGATCCGCATCAGACTATGAGGTCAGTCAAAGATAAAAACCTTGATCGTCTGAGGCCATTGAGATTTGGGGTTGATTTATTATGACCATCAGCCATGCCTCCTTATATTACACAGGGTCTGTGATGCCAAAAACGACCCTTCCTTGCATTTGCTAATTTGCACCAACACTTTCTAGGGGGAAAAAATCCCAAAAAAAACACCAGCCTCAATGATTGATGTTTATATGTAATAAACATGTGTGATAACTTGATGGGGAAAGAGAAGGTTTAGTTAGAAGAGATTGTGACCAAAGGTCCCATTCAGATGAATCTGCTCGTAAGGGAAAAAATTCAGTGGTCATAATGACTTAGTTTCAACAATAAGTCTTGGGAAGGGGGGGAGGGGAAGGTAATTGGTAGTGGTGGTGGGGAGTATGGCTCTTACTTGTATTGTTCTTGACTTAGCACCATCCGGAGAAAGGGATTGCATGTGTAAAAATCCAAAGTGCTGTGATACAGTGGTCCCAAGCACTAGTGCCATGGGGTACTATAAGGCAGGGTGATAGGTCAGTCATGTGCAGCATAGGGAGGTTAGTGCCAGTCCAAGGGAGCTCTGAGCTCACAGCTGGAAAGCAGAGCATCGGGAGTACAAAAACTGTCGCCTTCAGGCGCACCAGTTGCAATAAGATGCTATTCCCTGGGGACTTAATATTGGGACTGCAACCTTGATAAGGATCAGGGACTCTGTAGCTAGGAAGGGGCTCTGGAACTGGAGACCTCACGTCTGCCCTCTCCTGTGACTCCATTTGTGCACACTGGCTGGAGAGTCCTAGCAAGGCTTGGGCACCATCCACAGCTGTCTGCACATCCATAAATGCAAAGTTACGGCAGAGCAGCCTGTCAGAGAGACTCCAGAGGGGATTTACAGCAAGGAGGACACCAGGACGCTAGCGGACTCAGCCTTGTCGCCCGAGGACACTGGGAGAGGGATTGTGACTCTAAAATGTTGCAACAACTCCCAGCTGGTAGAGGCCCCCTAACTCCTCTCTTTCTTGCTCTCAACTGTTTTTTCAGACGTAGCTGCCCACTCCCTTCCCCTGCCATCTCTCTCTAGGAAATCGTCACCATCATCTGACATGAGTGCTCTCTCCCTGGTTTTTAGAATGAGAACACAAAGGAGAAGGGAAAAATGTGATTTTAAAAAGAAAAAAGAAAACGAGGCTGTAACTGATTTATGAATAGACCATAATGCTGGTAACAGGCAATCAGTAGGTCTGTTGTTAAGAATTTGTAGGGCAAATATTCCACATATTCCAGAGCTATATTAAAGACACCACTCACAAATGCCTGCAAGGCTCAATCTATTATGAGGTGGTAGGGAATATCATTATCTGTAGGAAAACAAACAGAGGTCCAGCCCCCAGCTCTGATTTCTTCAGATGCGCCAAAAAGCACACAGTAAGTAAGAAAATTGTATGGCATGCCGTGGGCAAGAGCATCCTGTGCATAGAAATCGAAGTTGGCTTTGGAGAGGTTTTTTTTTTTTTTTTTTTTTTTTTTTTTTTTTTTTTTAGGGGGGTTTGCGCC